>NC_082662.1:178790360-179017860 GCF_025265405.1 Mesoplodon densirostris
GTAATCCTGGTGCAGACCAACAGCTGGTAGCATGCAACATCTTTGTATGGAAACTGGGATCTGGCAGCTTTCGACAAAGCTTTTGTAGCATTAGTAAACCTGACAGACTTGAAAAAGGAATATTGAAGCCTTAGAACTGTGGCTGCCAGAATTTAATGTCAACAATTAAAATTTATTTTGATCCTTACCTACTGTTTATTACTGTTTGTATACACAACAGACCTTACTAATACAGAGATGCACTATTAGATGGAATTACCATCTGTTCAGAGTGAAATGCTGGCATCTGTCTTAGATGCTAAAACTAAAATGATATTATTTCTAACAAAACAAAATTAACTGCTTTTTACTTACCCACTTTAATGTTGAATGTGTGATGCACCCAAGGTAAAGGCTTGTGGATACACTATGTAATGACCTCTGTTCCCAGGTCTGTATTTAGATATGTGACTTTCACGGGGCCTCTGTTGACCTTTTGGCATGGCAGAAATCACACTTTTTAAAGCACCATTTTAGTTTTCCAATGTATTAACTATAGTAAGGCATTATAACAACACAATTAAAATGTGTAAGAATTGAACTAGAAAGACTGTTGTATGCAAAATATTTTGATAGATGTGCCCTAAATAAATGCAAGGGGAAAAAAATAGACAAAAATTCATCTGAACAGAGTTGCCATACACCCACAGCTTTAGGAAAAAATAAACTGTTATCTTCTCTGTTGGACTATTTCTAATTTTCTCCTACACTGACATATAGGAAAGATTTATATTCAGCATCACCTCCTTTATTTTAAGCCTAAGTATCCTATGAAAAAAGATCTCTAACTTGTAGAAGTTAGAGAATGTGGAGTATCAAGGGCAATGGTAGTTTCCATACTGATGCTGGATCCATGATGCTACTTGCTGAGAAGCCCGACTTCAGTTCTATATATCACAAAATAATAAATTTTGTCACACCAACGTTTAATGCATGTACACAGTGCATTAACTGTAACTGTAGTACATTTATTTGTGCTAGAGGAGACTTGAAAATGATTAAAAAATCAATACTTTTCTGTCAGAGAAGCAAGTGTTACTATGCATTTAAGTAGTTAATTGCATAAGCCCCATAAAAGCTTCAAGTTTGGGTAGCAAGGATGCCATAATTACAGTCCCAGCAACTGCCTTTTATTGACGGGGGACTTTAGGGAACAGTACGTGTTGTCATCGCTGCAGCCGTATGTACAGTTCAGAAATCATGGACCCTCACACTCTTTATGTGTTGGACGTGAGGTGCGTGCAAATTATTGATGATCACCTGCATGACAGCTGGTTAAGGTAGTGTTTATTCTTCAAGGAGGTGATTCCCCTTAAATTCTCTAAAAGCACTGCTTTCTGGCCTTGTTTATATCATAGAACACAAGGAAAAATCATAATATGTATCTGCCGTGCTGAGGTAAGGAACAAGATGGCTCAGAGCTGTGGGAGATAAGCTGGCTAGCTTCCTGGAGGGCTGAGGGGATCTATGTATCCAGCACCCCTTCTTGGTTTACTATGGAGAGGAGCTGCTTGAAAATGTTCAAGCAGAAATTTGAAACTGGAAGAGACCCTAGGCATAATCGGGTCTGTCGTGCTCTTCAATAAATGAGGTATTACCCAGCAATTCTACGCCTGGGTACATATCTGGAAAAAATGAAAACACTAATTTGAAAAGATCCGTTCACCCCAATGTTCATAGCATCATTATTACAGCTTCCAAGTTATGGAAGCAACCTAAGTGTCCATCAGCAGATGAATGGGTAAAGAAGATGTGGTATATATATATACACAATGGAATATTACTCAGCCATAAAAAAGAATGAAATCTGGCCATTTGCAACAATATGGATAGACTTGGAAGGTATTTCCTAAGTGAAATAAGACAGACAGTATGATATCACTTGTATGTGGAACCTAAAAAACGCAACAAAATAGTGAATGTAACAACAACAACAAAAGAAAAGAAGCAGCTTCACAGCTATAGAGAACAAACTAGTGGTTACCAGCGGGGAGAGGGAAGGGGGGAGGGGCAGTATAGGGGTAAGGGATTAAGAGGAACAAACTATTATGCATAAAATAAGCTACAAGGATATATTGTACAACACAGGGAATATAGCCAATATCTTATAGTGACCGTAACTGGAGCATAACCTCTAAAAATGGTGAATCACTCTATTGTACACCTGTAATTTATATAATACTGTATACCAACTATACTTCAATAAAAATTTTTTTTCCAAAAAAATAAATGAATGAGTGAGATACTGAAGAACAGAGAGGCCAAATAATGGATTAGCCAATGTTCTATAAGTAGGGTCCTAAAGAAGCAGTCTAGAACCTAAGTTTTCTCCTTTCCAGATCAGTTCCACTATATATCCTCTCTCTTGAAGGGGACTAGTAAACAAAGAAGAAAATGGGAAAATTGATGTTTTCTTTCCTCAGTCAGAGAATAGATAGTCAACAAGAAAGCACTGAGAAGTCTCTGAGAGTCTGAGGGGAGAATCCTCTCCTCTTCTGGACCCTGAATGGAGAGCGCTTGCCAACTGGGAAATCATGGCTACATGACCAACCCAGATTTTATGTTTGAGTCCTAGTCCCAGGGCCCTTTCACAGGTGTTCGGGCCTAGCAGCATTTGGCAAATCGCATTTCCTGTGACAGTTTGCATCTCTGAGAGAAAGTCAGGATCATTTTCCACTGACAAGATGCCTGAGGATGTCTCATATTAGTCTTTCCCCCCCTCACACCCCTGAAATGAGGAAACGCTGTTTGCTCCTAGATTGCTGTCTTCCTAATAGTTGATGATGCTTTATGATATTGACACAGCCGTGCAGTCTTCATAGAGAACAACTTCCTTGAAAACAGATTTGATTTTAAAGACCTGTCAGCAAGCACTTCTGCTCATTTAGTCTTCAGTTCTTATCCTAAGATGGTCAGACTCCACACTACGTAAATTTTGCAAGTGTAAATTTATGCATTATGATATGCTATTAATCAGATTATAAAGTAATAAATGCTGCATAAAGGAGAATGTATATTACAGAGTGTTTTATAAAAGAATGCTTATAAATAGAAGAGAGAGACTAGAAATTGGATCACAGAGCTAATGCAAAAAAATGCAAGAGCACCATAATTTTATTCCAAGTGGAGACAGACTTTGTATGTTGTTAGTCTTTGAAATGATGGATATTGAAGATCCATTTTATACTTTATGCTTATAAGAGGATTTTCTAAGTAAATACAGATTCTAAATGTGGATGAATTGAATCATTTTATAATATGTAATTTAAAAGATGCTTTATTGGCTAATAATAATAGTGCCTTGTATTTAAATAGAAATTTGCTTTGTAAAACTTAATGCAATTATATTGTTTTTAAAAGCAGTTATTTTCAAAGTGTTCCACTGAAAATTTATCCTCATGTTGGATGGGAAAACTGAGGCA
The DNA here is from genome assembly GCF_025265405.1 of Mesoplodon densirostris. Taxonomy (NCBI): domain Eukaryota; kingdom Metazoa; phylum Chordata; class Mammalia; order Artiodactyla; family Ziphiidae; genus Mesoplodon; species Mesoplodon densirostris. The sequence continues at coordinate 178,793,822 of NC_082662.1, forward strand.
TATAGGTTTGAAGTGGTTTTTGTAAAATCATACAGAATTGGATAAAAAGTGAAAATTATATCTCTAGAAGTCTGCAGAGACTTTCTCATTATTCCATATTGTCTCTTAATTTACTGTTTTGTGATGAACAAATTTATACCTTTAATCCCTTCACTTTGATGATCTGAGCCATAATCTTTAATTCACCTGTCTCTTAGTCTGTGTTTGTGTGTATGTGTTTAATAGTTCAGGAGTATCTGTTTTTCTTATCATTATTCTACCTGTGAATGTATATGAGACCAGTCTCATTTAATTGTTTGAAAGTTCCCCTCTGGTCTTAGGGGAACTCTGAAGATAATGTCTGAGCAGGTACTCACCCTTTCAAGTGGGCTGGGTTGACTCGCAAGTGAAACTGTAACAGAGCAGCTGAGAGGTTTTTTTTTTTTTTTTTTTAAGCACGTGAATAAAATACACACACACAAACACACACACATATATATACTCTAGTTCCACTCATTCTCTGTGGTTGACTTCCTAAGAATGGTGTAATTGCTCAGCAGAGCAATTCCCCTGTGAATCTAGAAGTGCTCCACTACTTGTTAGAGTTTAAATAGTCAACATTAATTTTAGTGGATTCTGAATGCATGTGTCCTTATTGATTATAATCATTTTGTCATATTTTAAAAATTGCATGCTCTCACTTTTAGTAGACATTAAATCAAACAAAACAAACCTACTGAGTTGCTGGAATTCCTTTTATTTGTTTTGTTTGACTCTGAAATTATATTCCTGACTAAGAAGTGATTTTCAATGATGTATCAATGGGGAAAGGATTCTGAATACAATAGTGGTACAAATCTTCATTATCCCCATCCAGATGGGTGATTGGAGTAAAGTAAAAGAATATCAGATGTCAAACAAATGCGACCTTGAGAAAATAGCTGCTTTTAAATAAGAATACATTTGTTTTCTACATCTGTGACTTTATTTCTGTTTTGTAAACAAGTTCATTTGTGTCATTTTTTAAGATTCCACATACAAGCGATATCATATGATATTTGGATATCAATGGAATAGATGCTATTCTTCAAACTAAAAAGTTCAAGTCTTTGTGTGCCAGATCACTAGGGAATCTTAAGTGGAATACAGGAAAGTAACAGAAAAGCTCAAAATTCCTATTGTCTGCTCCTAAGTAGAAAATTTTAAACAAATGAAAAAGATATAATCGGTCCTCCATTACTTGCTTCTCTGACCCCAAGACTCAGAAATCTTTGACAGTCCTCCTTCCCCAGTAAAGCTAATAGCCAATGATGGCTTCCTGAAATTTTACAAAGATGGAACTCCAAACTCTGGAGATGAGCTTAGTGGGAGAAGAAATTTCTGCATGGCTTAGCTTTTTATTTTGTTTTGGATTATTTTGAAGAGGGATCATAGCTTGTAGAATGAAATATTTGAGAACCCAGCATTTAGCTAATTTTTGGTAAAGAATACTGAAGGAAGTCATGCATAAAATTTACAGATCCGTATATATAAGAATAAAAATATCACATGGCTCACACTGGCGGAAGATGAACAGAATGGTTAACTATCTTTCTAAGTTGATGAACTTTTTACTCACTGCCCTCTCTTCTTTACTAAAAGTGAAAATAGAATCACAATGAATTGTTTCTCTTTGGAAAGCTGGCCAAGCTTTCTAGAAAGTAACAAATGGTCATTGTTCGAAGCTGATTTAAGGTGAATTGCCTTTCTTGGTTTAAGAATATTAGTTTTTGTATTCACATTGTATTTATCTTACATTTACTGAAACAGGCAAAAACTTTGTGTCTGCACAAGGCTGTGTTAACACAGGTGTAAGTTAAGATCCACAGCCTTAGTCTGGGTCCTTGATAAATAGACTTGGTGATTATGACATGTGTTCCTTTCTTCACTTTCACCCCTCAAACCCAGCTGACACACTTCGAGTGGATATGAATCTCATCCTACAAACCCAACTTGTTAAGAAAATGAAAATCGAAACAGGTCTTCATTTTCAACAACTCCGTTGTTAATCTGATCTGTTACCAGTAGGTTTTAGGGGAAGTCTCAGAGCTGTCACTCCTGGGGTTTCCCAGGAGGCTCCAAAGAAATGCTAGTGTCCCTGGACCTCAAGGCGCACCATGGCCCCAGTGTGTATGTGAGCCCTGGGCCCTTACTGCCCAAGGCTCAGGCCACTTCTGGGAGTGCTGTGGTCACTCCAGGGCCCCCGAGGCTGCCTGAGTCTGTTGTACCTGGACAGGAGTTTGCAAACCGCTGAGATCACAGGCTTGTTCTTTCCTGTGGATGCTGTGTTTGGCTTTCAGAGTGGTTGTTTTTTTGTTTTAATTTAGATCAGTAGCTAAGCTTTAAAAATCAGAAAATTACACATAAAATGACTTTTTTTAACAAAATAAAAGATTTGACAACACTGGGTTGTCATTCCTGAATCATCCTTGGGCTGGCACGAATTAGTGACTGTTCACCCCGCCCCACTCACCGGTTTTTCTCAAACCCCACTTTCTCTAGTCTCCCTAACTAGCCCATTTCAACCATTTCCTTTTCCTGCTTGGCCTCTGTGAATTGCAGCCCTGACTCGATACCATGTTAAGACAAGGGACTCTCCCCTTTGTGATCAGTAGCCACTAGCTTGGTAGTCACCGGCTGCAGGATTCACAAGGGACCTTGTAGCTCCAGGGTAGGGCAGGGGTATTCTCTAGAAAATGGAGAAGCCATGAGCCATTAGAGACCAACAGGCACAGAAGCTAGAGCAATGAAGCATCTGCTTGGTAAAGGGAATCTGGGTGGTGCTCCAACAGACTATAATATATAGTATCTGTCAGGTCGCAAGAAAGAATAGAGAAATTATTTGTAAAAAAAACTTTGTTTAATGATAAAAGCATATTCATTAGCCATTTAAATTTTGTTTAGTCACATTTACTATTAACTCTGTGTTTTCAGTTCCTAGACCATAGAAATACTGGAGGCCATAATTGATTTGATTTTGAGTGTAATGTACACAGGTGCATGTGAACATATGTGTGCATATCTGTGTCTAGAGATAGGAGCCAAATTCTTGAATGTAACAAGGGTTTTCTGATATTTAGCACCAGCCCAACTGAGGCCACCTCTGGTTGAAGGAATCAACAGTACAACCATCCATCTTAGGTGGCAGACACCTGAAGAACAGAATGGACCCTCTCCTACATATCAGCTGGAAAGGAGACAGGCAGCTCTACCAGCTCCGAGGGCCACAATGGTGAAAGGAACTCGTTTCATAGGAAATGGATATTATAAATTTCCCAGCTCCACTCACCCAGTCAATACAGACTTTACTGGTAGGTGTGCTTGATATCACTTTCTTTACGAGACACTAAGCCCTGGGGTGTTTTTAATGCTTTTGATACGTCTTTACAATGAATTTTTACTACAGCTGTTTATAGAGATACTAATGTAGCCCTTTTATAACTTTAGCTTGATTGTGTCGACATATTTATCTTTTCAGTATTCTGAAAAAAAAAAGTGGGGTAAGTGGAGGAAAGAAAAGAAAAAAATATATATAATAGATGTGAAAAGGCAGTGGGGTGTGTGTGTGTGTGTGTGTGTGTGTGTGTGTTTTCTTTTGCCCACACTGCGTGGCGCGTGGGATCTTAGTTCCCGACTAGGGATCAAACTCGTGCCCCCTGCAGTGGAAGCACAGAGTCTGAACCACTGGACCACAAGGGAAGTCCCTGAAAAGGCAGTCTTATTGGATCAAAGCATGTGCTGGAAATGACTCTTGGACGCTATTTACCAGAATGTGTTCCTCAGAGTATTCCTCACTTCCTTTGTGGAAAAGAGTTCTGTGGGCAAATGAGTTTGAGAAATGCCCCCATGCTATTGGAGATTCTCAGTACACATCAGCTTATTCCAGTCTCTGAAAAGAATTATAAGAAAGCTATTTAACTTTGCTTAACTATTCCTAACACTTATTTGATGTAGCTTTTTTCTTTTTAAAGTGTAAAAACTGTTAATACCCCATGTTCTATGGAGAGCATTATGGGAAAAAGTAATTTCAGGGAAAGCGTACCTTCTATGGGTCAGGAGTAGAGTAAGGCAAGTGAGGCACAAAATTTAAAGGCACCAAAAACTCAGTAATCCATGTAAATAATATTTTAATACAATATTTTAAAAATAAAAATCAATGCAAAAAATCCCCACTAAAATATAAAAATTTTAAATAAAGACAGGATCCAATCTTCACTGTGTGAGCCAACCTCACATGTCTTACTCAATTTCTGGTCTGACTGGTATTACCATATTCTGGAAGTCCAGTTATCTCTATGAATTACATTTTTTTTTAAATGTTGAGCCTTCTTTTACTTACTTAATTAATTTATTTATTTTTGGCTGTGTTGGGTCTTTGTTTCTGTTCAAGGGCTTTCTCTAGTTGTGGCAAGCAGGGGCCACTCTTCATTGCGGTGCGCGGGCCGCTCACTGTCATGGCGTCTCTTGTTGCGGAGCACAGGCTCCAGACGTGCAGGCTCAGTAGTTGTGGCTCACGGGCCTAGTTGCTCCACGGCATGTGGAATCTTCCCAGACCAGGGCTTGAACCCGTGTCCCCTGCATTAGCAGGCAGTTTCTCAACCACTGTGCCACCAGGGAAGCCCTGAATTACAGTTTTTAAAAACACTATTTCACTACAGACATAGAAAACTCTAATTATTCACGATACACACTTTATTTCCCATTAAAAATTTTTTTAAGTATATAATATGTGTTACTCTGTAAACTCATAATGATATTTATTTAATCCATGAGAAAGTCATTTTGGAGCAAATAGCTAGTCTTTCCAATGCTGTGTATGTTGAGGACAATGAAATGGAATTTGAGCTATAAAATGTAGCTCACATATTTTATTTTTACTTAAAATGGTAAATAGTTTGCTTTTAAGTGAGGCTGGCTGCTGATGTATGTTTGTAATGAATCATGATTATGTTCTAGATGTGATATATTAAGATTAATGCACGCTTAACCACTGGACTACTATATCCAACTCCTCAATGATTATTAGAAATTCAAACATTGAGCTCCCCTAAAACGCTCAACCTCTGCTTAATATTTGTAAAAGTCAAAGAAAGGAAAGAAAAGAAAACATAGGTATCTGGGAAAGAACCTATGGATAAAAAGTCAAAGACTTTTTCTCAAATGGAACTAGAACTGACTTCCTGGTCCAACATTTGGCTTGTGATGTGTTTCTTCGAGGAAACAGCCTTCGTTTCCATTCATCTGGGTCTCGCTGCGGCAGGCATGTCAGCTCGGATTTGCTGGCTAGCCAGCAGACAGGTTTTTGATGGGATCACCTACTGTTGTTGCCGTGAAAGATAGAGTGGCCCGTCGGCTGTTAATAAATTTAGTCGTCTGCGCTGTCTCCCTAGCCAGCCTCAGACTCCGAGGTGCAAGGGCTAGGGGCAGATGCAGGGTCTGGGAAGTTTTCCAAATTCCTCTTTAAGAAAGTTAGGCGGTGAACACTGGCCTCACGAAGCAGGATACTTCTGTCTATAACAAAGCCTCCAGCTGCACAGAAAATGTGTTTGGAGTCCACAGCACTTGAAGGACAAGACAGGGAGATCACAGTTTTGGCTTGAACGACTCCCTAGAGCTTTGGCAATTCCTGGAGAATAAGCAGTTCTTCTGCATTCAGGCATGCTCTGGGGCCTGGCTACCTCCTTTTTATGAGAAGCTTGGCTTACTTTCAAGTCTCTCTTAACTGTTAAAGTAACCAGGTCTCCATCAAGTTATTGGTTTGACCCTTTGGCTCACATGGCAGATTCGGCTGGATACTTTTATTGAGCCAGGTTATGGTTTAACAAAATTTCCCCAATTAATGAACCAGGACAAGTTTACAAAACCAACTCAATCAATAGCTTTCCTTCAACTTGGATCTTCTTAGGTAGAAAGGTAAATGTATTATGAGCATCATGCATTTGTTTTACTTGTATATTCTTTCATCCAATCCCTCTACAGCATTGGAAGGTAGATATTTTTCCCCTCATGGAACATGAGGAAGTGAGGTTCCAATAACTGGCTCCCACATGGTGCCACAGCTACTGAATTTTAGAGGTAAAATGTGAATTTGGAAGCTTCTGGTTCAAAAGCTGGTGCTTTGCCACAAAGTGGGAGGGATAATTCCGTGGCCAGTTGTTTGGAAGTTGTGGAATAATAAGTATCTAAAAGTAATAAGTGAGGATGGAAGATGAAATAATGATCACCCAAATAAACCTTACTCAACACTGCTAAACTTTTTGGATTTGTCTTTCGGTTTTTGGCTTTTCAGGTAGCAAACAGAAATAGTATTGGCATTATTTATTACTTGCATCTCCAAAGACATCTGGGGATAAGATTTTTTTTTCCGTAGCAATTAATTCTAGAGTGTGCCTAAAGCTAGATTTTTAACATCAAACAAAATTATTTTAAGTGGGCTGAAGTGCTGTGTGTCAAACACTGCTTTCAACTCACGTCCCTATAAATTTCATGCAGTTTTTATATTCTAAGGCAAATTTAATGAGCAAATCCTGATCATCTCTAAGATGATGAATTATATTTAAAAAGTGAATAATTATAAAAAGAACTAAGATATCTTTTATTTTGATTCATTTCAGAATCTCAAACTCTAAGTAAAAATGATTCCTGAAATATGAATGGAGATATCAAATGACTCAAAAGCAAATATACAGTGATGTGTATTATTATACATATTTTATGTAAGGAAAAAATGTGAGAGTTCACCCAACAATGACAGGATTTGTAAATACATTCATTCCATGGTCATAGCAATATGTTGAAAGTCTAGGTATAATCTATCTCATTATTACAGTTCAAGAAAGGAATCTCTCATATAACTCCCCCCTTACATATTTGCTTTAAATATTTTACCTCATATGATAGAATGAAAACAATTCAAACATATGAATATATGTCTATGTTGCTTACTGTATAAATCAGTAAGCTTAGTATTATAAATGAACTCTGTCAAAATCTACTTTGGGGCTGAAAAATGAACCAGATGAATCTTTTGTAGGATCCACATTTGATCCCTTTTCCTTTCTGATACAGGTGTTCTTTCAAAAATCTAATTTCCAGGAAGGGTGTATTATCAGTCATTTACATCATAGTATAAATAACTCCCCCATTTCTTTATGATTAAGAGTGAGGGCTTTGGGAACAGACTAACAGGAGTTTCAGATCTATGCCCCATTATCTATTAGCTAAATGTAATTAGACAAACCACTTAATCACTTGTGTGCCTCTGTTTCCTTTTCTTTCAAACTGGCATAATACTACTACTTACAATATTGATATCTAGCAGGTAGGTAAGGATTAAAGGAGATAGCTCACCTAATGAACTTTGTACAGTATCTGCCACACAGATTACTTTATAGTCTTTAAACATTAGCTATCAGCTATCACTCATTGAACAAATATTTATTAAGTGCCTACTGTGAGACAGGAGATTTTCTAAAAGTCTTCTGCAATTCATAAGATCAACATTCTATTAATTCATCTGCTGCTGCACATACAAGATATGTTTGCCTAAATGTTGTAACTGGGGTACGAGTAATATGCAATTTCTATATTAAAATGTGATATTTAATGTTGTTATTGAAAACAGTTAAATTAATCTACCTAGTGTTGAGACAGTAGATAAACTACTATCCTCTGGGTCTAATAATGCTCATCTATTAAACTGAGGCTTGTACTGAATGGCCAGTTCCTTTACTTCTAAAATTCCAAATCAGTTAGCATAGGTTATTTAAGTAGCCTCAAAAATTCAAAATAGAAGTTATCACCAAGGCATCTGTGAGTTTAAAAACACTTAGATTTTTAATTGTTTTATGATTCTTTCATATAATATATTCACAATTTAAGATTTACAGAAATGTAAGCTTTCTCTCTACTAATCTGAAGAATTTATGGGGATAAGTTAACTTCTAGGGATAGCTTAAGTGATATGGGGAAAATTACTCAATATAAAATGGATATTCAGTTCTTGAGTTATATCAGAGGGTGTAAAGAAGACACAAGTTCAGCATAATTTCATGATCTTGGAACTAGAAAATCGTGTAAACAATCATAATGAAATAGTCCCCTGATTACACAGGGTTAACAGTACTTTATCCTTCCAAAACAGGAATAGCAAATAGAGCATCCCTCCCGCCTACAACAGGAAAGGGCTATCACCGTGTTTCTGGAGAGAAAAAAATTTTTTTTTGCTTATTATTTTCAGGAATGCAGAGTAAATCCACTTACACAAAGAATTTCGCTAGTAATCAAAGGGAACCTGGTAAAAACAGCAAACTAAAATACTGCTCAGGTTGGCATTCCAAAGGTGACCCTCTCCTTGTCACTTGTTTTTCCTATTAGCGGAAAACAGGTCCATGATCATTTGGGGGAAGGTTTGACTATTGTAGTATCCAGATGCCAATCACACCAGCCTTTTAAACTGCCTTTACTGGTGACCCTGCCCAGAAATCAGGAACTGCCTTTGCGGAGATCTTTGTAGCAACCCACTGGGGAGATGAGCACACATGTGCACCTGGATGTAATTCCCTTTTATTTGTCTTCATGAAAAATGTGATTACTGATGTTGAATATCTTGCAGATGAGAACTCTGTACACTTTCTTCATAATAATGCCGTTCAAGGACACCAAATGATTGTCTTACATTTTTGTCTCTTAGTATTTGCCTTCCCCAAAATGGCTGAACTAAAATGCCTCATGATCCAGAAATACAATTAATTACCGACCCATGAAAAGAGAAATGCAACCCCCCCAAATCAATATCTTTTAAAAGCGTATATTTTACATTTTACTGTATGATATTTATGCTTTATTATTTTTGCATTATTTTTAGTGAACTGAGGCACTAAAACACTGCATTAAAGGAAAGCTGATTCTAAGCAGTTACAGTACAGATATAAGTAGGGCAAACTCCTTCAGATACACTAATTAGTAAAAGCATATTAATTCTGACCTTCAACACCCTTGGTGTCCCACTATTTGTTTTCCTCTGACTGGGAGCAAGTAGTTTTGCCAGAAAGTACTTAAAAAAAAAAAAAAAGAAACACTAAATAAAATGCCAAGTCTTTTCAAAGCATATTTACACCACAAAGTTATTTAAGCTTTGATGTTAGATTTTGGCCACAGTTATTGAAAAGCAGCTCTATGAATCAATTATATGGCCTAGCAGTTTAACAAACAGGCAATAATGATATAGAAAAACAAAGGCAGGAGTAAGAACACGGAACTTGAGAGCAAAGTAAAGAAGTGTGTCTTGGGCAGCGCCGAGGATCCATGGGTATTTCTGATGCAACTGAATCAGAAGAGATGTGACTGTCTGGTTGAGCTCATCTTTATGGACTGAGAGGGACAAGGATCCAAATGCATATCTTCTTAGAATAACAGAAGTCAGACTAACCTATGATAACTAGAGATATTCAGAAGTGAATATTAAGATTGTTTAGTTTTTATTACCTTTAGTAGAGAGGTCCAAGTTAGTTCTTAGGAAATGCTTTCAGATGACACTGAAGGGTGGCAGAGGACCGTGCTTTTTCCCCATTCATCAACTTCATCAGAAAGGCCAATTTACAAGGGCTGCATTTGTTTTAACCTTGCATCTTTAAGGTGACTAATTTTTTTTTTTTCTTTTTTTTGCGGTATGCGGGCCTCTCACTGTTGTGGCCTCTCCCGTTGCGGAGCACAGGCTCCGGATGCGCAGGCCCAGCGGCCATGGCTCACGGGCCCAGCCGCTCCGCGGCATATGGGATCCTCCTAGATCGGGGCACGAACCCGTATCCCCTGCATCGGCAGGCGGACTCTCAACCACTGCGCCACCAGGGAGGCCCAGGTGACTAATTTTGAAGCACATTTTTGTAATGTTGCCTGTGTTTGGAAAGTTAATGGTCGAGTTGGTTTGGAAGTAAATTGTTTCACTTTGGAATTTTATCTCAGATTGCACAAAATAATCATTTCAACACAGGGCTTTTTCTCTCACCAAAATTTTTAGACCTTTTGGGGGGCTTGATATTGCTCAGGTGGTCAAAATGAATGCAATTGCAAATTTGCCTTTGCATGAAGAACGCTTTCCTTTTTGTAAACTTCTCACAAAGTCAATCTAGAGCAGGGGTTACAAAATTCTCCTTTAAAGGTCCAAACAGTATTTCTGACTTTGTGGGCCAAGAGATCTCTGTCAGAACTACTCAGCTCTGTCATGGTAGCATGAAAGCATCCATAGACAATAAGTAAACAAATAAGGGTAGCCAGGTTCCAATGAAACTTTATTTGCAAAAATGGGCAACAGACTGGTAGTTTGCCTATCCCTGGTCTAAAAAAATAATATTAACATAATTTTATCATTAATGGTACATTTTTCTTACTTCCACTCTAATGCCAGGAAGCCTAAAGATAAGTAGAAAGGAGCTCAGATAAAATAAATGAGAGAAACCAACACAACAAAGTAGGTGGTAATGCTTGATAAGTGAAAGTATCTTGAAATAGCATCTTTTCTGCTCAACAGAGCCTTAGGTGGCCAGAAAGTCAACCCAACATTGACCATGCCAATACAACAGAGTAATCTTTTCCTTGAAACAAACTGTTTTTAGCTGCTAACACTCTTTTAACCAGCTTAAAGCATCTGCTTTCCCCATCTTTTTTATTACCAAATAAAGATGTATTGTTGCCTGATATACAACTGTACGTGTGTTCTCACACACTCGTGCCATACTGTCAAACACAGGCTTTCCACCCTGTCCCTGGGTTTCCTAGTAGTCTCAAATTTACCTACGGTACTTAAATTGCCCAGTGTCTTTTTCTTACAATACATTGGCCATTTTGGAATCTTATTTAAGGCTTCGTTGTGAAAGAAAAATGTTTCTGTCTCTTAATGACATTCTGCATCAACAAAAGACTAATTTTCGTTCTCCTTTCATCCAATTTAAATGAGTAGAAAGAGGAACTTCGAGCAGAAAAAGAATCATAATGGTCAGCAGTGATAGTGAAACTAGCACCTATGAAGCTGATTGCTTTTTGATTTAATAAAGTGAAAAATTTTGTATATATTTTCTTGGAAAAAAATAATTAAAATATTTAAAGATCTATAGTTACAATTATTTTATATCAGTTAGGTTAAATATAACACCCATAAAAAAGTATTATGATTAACTTCATAAGTCAGAAACAGAAAGACAAATACGATATGATAACACTTACGTGCGGAATCTGAAGTATAACACAAATGAACTTATCTACAAAACAGAAACAGACATAGACAACAGACTTGTGGTTGCCAAGAGAGAGGGGAGTTGGGGAGGGAAGAATTGGGAGTCTGGGATCAGCAGATACAAACTATTATATATAGGATGGATAACCAACAAGATCGTACTGTACAGCACAGAGAACTATATTCAATATCCTGTGATAAACCATAATGGAAAAGAATATAAAAAAGAATGTGTGGGACTTCCGGGTAAGATGGCGGAAGAGTAAGACGCGGAGATCACCGTCCTCCCCACGGATACACCAGAAATACAGCTACACGTGGAACAACTCCTACAGAACACCTACTGAACGCTGGCAGAAGACCCCAGACCTCCCAAAAGGCAAGAAACTCCCCACATACCTGGGTAGGGCAAAGTGGAGAGATTCCCGCACAGAGGATCGGTGCCGAGCGGCACTCACCAGCCCGAGAGGCTTGTCTGCTCACCCCGGCAGCGCTGGAAGCTGAAGCTCGGGCTTCGGTCAGAGCGCAGGGAGAGGACTGGGGCTGGCAGCAAGAACTCAGCCTGAAGGGGGCTAATGTGCCACAGCTAGCCGGGAGGGAGTCCGGGAAAACTCTGGAGCTGCCGAAGAGGCAAGAGACTTTTTCTTCCCTCTTGGTATCCTGGTGCGCGAGGAGAGGGGATTAAGAGCGCTGCTTAAAGGGGCTCCACAGACGGGCGCGAGTGGCCACTGAAAGCGCGGAGCCCAGTGACGGGCGTGGGACGCTGGGGCTGCTGCTGCCGCCGCCAAGAAGCCTGTGTGCGAGCACAGGTCACTGTCCACACCGCCCTTCCGGGAGCCTGTGCAGCCCGCCACTGCCGGGGTCCCGGGATCCAGGGGCGGCTTCCCTGGGAGAACGCACAGTGCGCCTCGGGCTGGTGCAACGTCACGCCGACCTCTGCCGCTGCAGGCTCGCCCTGCACTCCGTGCCCCTCCCTCCCGCCCGGCCTGAGTGAGCCAGAGTCCCCGAAGAGGCTGCTCCTTTAAACCTGTCCTGTCTGAGCGAAGAACAGACGCCCTCCGGCGACCTACATGCAGAGGCGGGGCCAAATCCAAAGCTGAGACCCAGGAGCTGTGAGAACAAAGAAGAGAAAGGGAAACCTCTCCCAGCAGCCTCAGAAGCAGCAGATTAAAGCTCCACAATCAACTTGATGTACCCTGCATCTGTAGAATACATGAATGGACAACAAATCATCCCAAATTGAGGAGCCAGGAGTCAGTGCTGTGCCTCTGAGGTGGGAGAGCCAACTTCAGGACACTGGTCCACAAGAGACCTCCCAGCTCCACATAATATCAAACGGCGAAAATCTTCCAAAGATCTCCATCTCAACACCAGCACCCAGCTTCACTCAACGACCAGCAAGCTACAGTGCTGGACACCCTATGCCAAACAACTAGCAAGACAGGAACACAACACCACCCATTAGCAGAGAGGCTGCCTAAAATCATAAAAAGTCCGCAGACACCCCAAAACACACCACCAGACGTGGACCTGCCCACCAGAAAGACAAGATCCAGCCTCACCCACCAGAACACAGGCACTAGTCCCCTCCACCAGGAAGCCTACACAACCCACTAAACCAACCTTAGCCACTGGGGACAGACACCAAAAACAACGGGAACTACGAACCTGCAGCCTGCAAAAAGGAGACCCCAAACACAGTAACATAAGCAAAATGAGAAGACAGAAAAACACACAGCAGGAGAAGGAGCAAGATAAAAACCCACCAGACCTAACAAATGAAGAGGTAATAGGCAGTCTACCTGAAAAAGAATTCAGAATAATGATGGTAAAGATGATCCAAGATTCTATTTCCCAGATCCAAAATCTTGGAAATAGAATAGACAAAATGCAAGAAACAGTTAACAAGGACCTAGAAGAACTAAAGATGAATCAAGCATCGATTAAAAACACAATAAATGAAATAAAAAATACTCTAGATGGGATCAATAGCAGAATAACTGAGGCAGAAGAACGGATAAGTGAGGTGGAAGATAAAATAGTGGAAATAACTGCTGCACAGCAAAATAAAGAAAAAAGAATGAAAAGAACAGAGGACAGTCTCAGAGACCTCTGGGACAACATTAAACGCACCAACATTCGAATTATAGGGGTTCCAGAAGAAGAAGAGAAAAAGAAAGGGACTGAGAAAATATTTGAAGAGATTATAGTTGAAAACTTCCCTAATATGGGAAAGGAAATAGTTAATCAAGTCCAGGAGGCACAGAGAGTCCCATACAGAATAAATCCAAGGAGAAATACGCCAAGACACATATTAATCAAACTGTCAAAAATTAAACACAAAGAGATCATATTAAAAGCAGCAAGGCAAAAACAACAAATAACACACAAGGGAATCCCCATCAGGATAACAGCTGATCTCTCAGCAGAAACTCTACAAGCCAGAAGGGAGTGGCAGGACATAATTAAAGTGATGAAGGAGAAAAACCTGCAACCAAGATTACTCTACCCAGCAAGGATCTCATTCAGATTTGATGGAGAAATTAAAACGTTTACAGACAAGCAAAAGCTGAGAGAGTTCAGCACCACCAAACCAGCTTTACAACAAATGCTAAAGGAACTTCTCCAGGCAAGAAACACAACAGAAGGAAAAGACCTACAATAACGAACCCAAAACAATTAAGAAAATGGGAATAGGAACATACATATCGATAATTACCTTAAATGTAAATGGACTAAATGCTCCCACCAAAAGACACAGATTGGCTGAATGGATACAAAAACAAGACCCATATATATGCTATCTACAAGAGACCCACTTCAGACCTAGAGACACATACAGACTGAAAGTAAGGGGATGGAAAAAGATATTCCATGCAAATGGAAACCAAAAGAAAGCTGGAGTAGCAATTCTCATATCAGACAAAATAGACTTTAAAATAAAGACTACTAGAAGAGACAAAGAAGGACACTACATAATGATCAAGGGATCAATCCAAGAAGAAGATATAACAATTGTAAATATTTATGCACCAAACATAGGAGCACCTCAATACATAAGGCAAATACTAACAGCCATAAAAGGAGAAATCGACAGTAACACAATCATAGTAGGGGACTTTAACACCCCACTTTCACCAATGGACAGATCATCCAAAATGAAAATAAATAAGGAAACACAAGCTTTAAATGATACATTAAACAAGATGGACTTAATTGATATTTATAGGACATTCCATCCAAAAACAACAGAATACACATTTTTCTCAAGTGCTCATGGAACATTCTCCAGGATAGATCATATCTTGGGTCACAAATCAAGCCTTGGTAAATTTAAGAAAATTGAAATCACATCAAGTATCTTCTCCAACCACAATGCTATGAGACTAGATATCAATTACAGGAAAAAGTCTGAAAAAAATACAGACACATGGAGGCTAAACAATACACTACTGAATGACCAAGAGATCACAGAAGAAATCAGAGAGGACATCACAAAATACCTAGAAACAAATGATAATGGAGACATGACGACCCAAAACCTATGGGATGCAGAAAATGCAGTTCTAAGAGGGAAGTTTATAGCAATACAATCCCACCTTAAGAAACAGGAAACATCTCGAATAAACAACCTAACCTTGCAACTAAAGCAATTAGAGAAAGAAGAACAAAAACATCCCAAAGTTAGCAGAAGGAAAGAAATCATAAAAATCCGATCAGAAATAAATGAAAAAGAAATGAAGGAAACGATAGCAAAGATCAATAAAACTAAAAGCTGGTTCTTTGAGAAGATAAACAAAATTGATAAACCATTAGCCAGACTCATCAAGAAAAAAAGGGAGAAGACTCAAATCAATAGAATTAGAAATGAAAAAGGAGAAGTAACAACTGACACTGCAGAAATACAAAAGATCATGAGAGATTACTACAAGCAACTCTATGCCAAAAAAATGGACAACCTGGAAGAAATGGACAAATTCTTAGAAATGCACAACCTGCCAAGACTGACTCAGGAAGAAATAGAATATATGAACAGACCAATCACAAGCACTGAAATTGAAACTGTGATTAAAAATCTTCCAACAAACAAAAGCCCAGGACCAGATGGCTTCACAGGTGAATTCTATCAAGCATTTAGAGAAGAGCTAACACCTATCCTTCTCAAACTCTTCCAAAATATAGCAGAGGGAGGAGCACTCCCAAACTCATTCTACGAGGCCACCATCACCTTGATACCAAAACCAGACAAGGATGTCACGAAGAAAGAAAACTACAGGCCAATATCACTGATGAACATATATGCAAAAATCCTCAACAAAATACTAGCAAACAGAATCCAACAGCACATTAAAAGGATCATACACCATGATCAAGTGGGGTTTATTCCAGGAATGCAAGGATTCTTCAATATATGCAAATCAATCAACGTGATACACCATATTAACAAATTGAAGGAGAAAAACCATATGATCATCTCAATAGATGCAGAGAAAGCTTTCGACAAAATTCAACACCCATTTATGATAAAAACCCTGCAGAAAGTAGGCATAGAGGGAACTTTCCTCAACATAATAAAGGCCATATATGACAAACCCACAGCCAGCATCGTCCTCAATGGTGAAAAACTGAAACCATTTCCACTAAGATCAGGAAGAAGACAAGGCTGCCCACTCTCACCACTCTTATTCAACATAATTTTGGAAGTTTTAGCCACAGCAATCAGAGAAGAAAAGGAAATAAAAGGAATCCAAATTGGAAAAGAAGAAGTAAAGCTGTCACTCTTTGCAGATGACATGATACTATACATAGAGAATCCTAAAGATGCTACCAGAAAACTACTAGAGCTAATCAATGAATTTGGTAAAGTTGCAGGATACAAAATTAATGCACAGAAATCTCTGGCATTCCTATATACTAATGATGAAAAATCTGAAAGTGAAATCAAGGAAACACTCCCATTTACCATTGCAACAAAAAGAATAAAATATCTAGGAATAAACCTACCTAAGGAGACAAAAGACCTGTATGCAGAAAATTATAAGACACTGATGAAAGAAATTAAAGATGATACAAATAGATGGAGAGATGTACCATGTTCTTGGATTGGAAGAATCAACATTGTGAAAATGACTCTACTACCCAAAGCAATCTACAGATTCAATGCAATCCCTATCAAACTACCACTGGCATTTTTCACAGAACTAGAACAAAAAATTTCACAATTTGTATGGAAACACAAAAGACCCCGAATAGCCAAAGCAATCTTGAGAACGAAAAATGGAGCTGGAGGAATCAGGCTCCCTGACTTCAGACTATACTACAAAGCTACAGTAATCAAGACAGTATGGTACTGGCACAAAAACAGAAAGATAGATCAATGGAACAGGATAGAAAGCCCAGGGTTAAACGCACGAACATATGGTCACCTTATCTTTGATAAAGGAGGCAGGAATGTACAGTGGAGAAAGGACAGTCTCTTCAATAAGTGGTGCTGGGAAAACTGGACAGGGACATGTAAAAGTATGAGATTAGATCACTCCCTAACACCATACACAAAAATAAGCTCAAAATGGATTAAAGACCTAAATGTAAGGCCAGACACTATCAAACTCTTAGAGGAAAACATAGGCAGAACACTCTATGACATAAATCACAGCAAGATCCTTTTGGACCCACCTCCTAGAGAAATGGAAATAAAGACAAAAATAAACACATGGGACCTAATGAAACTTCAAAGCTTTTGCACAGCAAAGGAAACCATAAACAAGACCAAAAGACAACTCTCAGAATGGGAGAAAATATTTGTAAATGATGCAACTGACAAAGGATTAATCTCCAAAATTTATAAGCAGCTCATGCAGCTCAATAACAAAAAAACAAACAACCCAATCCAAAAATGGGCAGAAGACCTAAATAGACATTTCTCCACAGAAGATATACAGACTGCCAACAAACACATAAAAGGATGCTCAACATCTTTGCTCATTAGAGAAATGTAAATCAAAACTACAATGAGATATCATCTCACACCAGTCAGAATGGCCATCATCCAAAAATCTAGAAACAATAAATGCTGGAGAGGGTGTGGAGAAAAGGGAACACTCTTGCACTGCTGGTGGGAATGTAAATTGGTACAGCCACTATGGAGAAGAGTATGGAGGTTCCTTAAAAATCTACAAATAGAACTACCATATGACCCAGCATTCCCACTACTAGGCGTATACCCTGAGAAAACCATAATTCAAAAAGAGACATGTACCAAAATGTTCATTGCAGCTCTATTCACAATAGCCCGGAAGTGGAAACAACCTAAGTGTCCATCATCGGATGAATGGATAAAGATGATGTGGCACATATGTACAATGGAATATTACTCAGCCATAAAAAGAAACGAAACTGAGCTATTTGTAATGAGGTGGATGGACGTAGAGTCTGTCATATAGAGTGAAGTAAGTCAGAAAGAGAAAGACAAATACTGTATGCTGACACATATATATGGAATTTAAGAAAAAAATGTCATGAAGAACCTAGGGGTAAGACAGGAATAAAGACACAGACCTACTAGAGAATGGACTTGAGGATATGGGGAGGGGGAAGGGTAAGCTATGACAAAGTGAAAGAGTGGCATGGACGTATATATACTACCAAATGTAAGGTAGATAGCTAGTGGGAAGCAGCCGCATAGCACAGGGAGATCAGCTCGATGCTTTGTGACCGCCTGGAGGGGTGGGATAGGGAGGGTGGGAGGGAGACGCAAAAGGGAGGGGATATGGGAACATATGTATATGTATAACTGATTAAATTTGTTATAAAGCAAAAAATAAAAAAATAAAATTAAAAGAATGTGTGTATATGTATAACTGAATCACTTTGTTATACAACAGAAATTAACACAACATTGTAAATCAACTCTACATCAATTTAAGAAATTTGAAAAAAAATACACATACATAACTTTAGGTTAAAATGTTTGGGGAAAAAAAAAAAGGATTAACTTCATTTCCAGTCAGAGAGAAAGGATTCCAATAATATTATTAACAAAATTCTGGATCTTTCAAAGCCAAATTCTAGTGGCCTGAAGAAATGTTTTATGAGATCATGCACTAAGAGTTCCTTTGGAGTGGGGAAATTTCAAGAAATATTATGAAGACCTTATTTAAGGTGTGTACATTGTAGGAAGCTCACAAACATCGCCCTCAGGCTGGCTTGGAGTTTCAAGAAAGGAAACTCAGTTACGTACATTCTCTTGACTGAGGCACAGTCTCAGTTTAAAGGTTCTTTGACCTTAACTGCAACCTCTAAAGAGGTGCAGGAGGAGGCCGAAGGGGGAAGAAACGCCTGCTTAATCATTCGGGTCATTTAAGTCATCTCTGGCAGTGGTGGCCATGTCATCCCCACAGATAAAATGGGCCCTAGGAGAATTTCATAAAGGAAAGATAAGGACTTATGGGAAGTTCATGAGAATGAATAGTTTAATGGTCCTTCCATCCAACGAGGCAGAAAATGGAAAAAACTGTAGATGCCTCTTTCTTGGCTTCTGCATCTCTTCACATCCACCCCTTCCCCTGATGCGTTCCTTCTTCTGTGTTTACCACTGTGTTTACCAAAGTGAATATAACTGGGTGCCTGAGACAGAAACCTGGGAAATGTCCTTGAATACCACTTCTCACTCCCTTCCTCACATTCCATCAATTGGTCCTCTGCTGGCCATTATGCTTCTGATACATGTCTTGGAAATATCCACTAGTCCTATAGCTACTTCCTTGTCCAGGTCTATGTGGTGGGTCTCTAAATCAAAAGTTTCACTCTTTTACAGGCTATTTTTTAAACTAATAATATTTCTTATCATGTTGCTAAAAACCTTTGAAAAGTTTCTCTTAAAGATGCCCTGCATGAAGTCTCTTCTGCTTCCCTGCTTACTGTTCAGCCTCAACTCTTCCTGGGTTACTGTCCAGCTCTACAGCTATCTTTTGGTCCCAGCTGCTTGACTGTGCCACACTCTCTTGAATGTCCAGGTCTTTGAAGATATTGATGCCTTTCCCTGAAATACCCCCCCTTACTTGCAAGTGCTTCTTTTTCCTGTTACCTGGCTAATTCCTACTCATCAATGAAGTGTCAACTGAGCTATTCCTTTAAATAGCCTCCCAACAACCTCTCCCAACTCTGTGCCAAATCTAGATTAGGGGCCTCTCTGACTTACTACCACAGAAACCAAGAATCTCTGTTTTAACCTTTATCACATGCCATTACAATTGCTTGTTTACTTATCTATATCCCCAAAAGGCTGAAGTTATGACTGTTTTCTTCAGTTATAACATTTGTGCCTTGCACATCATAGGATCCATACCAGATGTTCAATAAATGTTGAATAAAGAATTCACTAAAGGAGTTAGTTAAATAGAAAATGAAAAACCCATAAGAAAGATTGCTTAGCTATGAGAATTACTTAATGATGAGATTTGCAATGTGTTAGAATACATCACAAAATGTTGAGAGCTACCTTTTTGGGAGTATTGACAGTTTAGAGTGATAACTCAATTTGTTTAGTCTCTATTGGCCTCAGATGTATAAGAAAGTATGTTTTAAGCTATATAGTATTAGAGACAAAAATATTCTTATTAATGACCCTTAGTTGCTGGTGAAGTTACTTCTCTGTCAATTATTATAGCTAGAGTCGTTTTCTGTCCCACTGCAGCTGTCACATGGTATTGCTGGAAACAAGATGTTGCACGTGTCTTAGACACAGGATCTCCTTAGGCTTATTAAATTTTGAGGTTAATGAATATTTTGACACTTTTACCTATACATATCATTAGGGCTTATTGCGATAGGTTTAGCATGACAGTCATAATAAACATATATAGTACAATAAAAAACATTTTTAATCTTGAAAGTGCTTTATAAACAGCAGTGATCAATGCTATGGATGGATTAACAGCATCAAATTGATTGAATTCTATTTCAAGGGCAATGGAAGTATTGACGTCGACATTCTAGTTCAGAAGGAAGGCAGTAATGGCAGTGGTAGAGTGCAGGTTTTGGAGTCAGAGTCCCCAAGTTTAAAATCTGGCTCCTCTAAATGCTGGTGTTTAACTTTGGTTTGGTGTTTTAACTTTCCCCGCTCTCCAGCTCAGTTTCTTCATCTCTAAAATGGATTATTGTAAAGTTTCAATGCAGGAATTAGCACACAATATCATAATGGTCATTATTATATATGCATTTATGGCTGACATTTTAAAATTCGGGATTTTGAATTATGTGCTGTTCCATTCATTCATATATTTTATATGCCTAAACCACATAAATCTTGATGATATTCTTTTATAACCTCTCTCTACCTCATATCCCTCTGATCATTCACTTTATTTTATTCAGTCTATGAAGTTCTGACCTTTGTTTTTTTTTTTTTTAGTTGCCTTTCTTCTCTGTCTAGAGGCTTAGATGTTCTACCTCTCATTTCTGCATTTCTAGTGGCTACCTTTACATTTTAACATGTGCTTATAAATCTAACTCTATTTTTTATCTTTTCCTCATCATCAGTCCTCTTAAAAAAGAAGACTCTCCCAATGGTTACAGGTTTTCTCACCTACCAATCACTCCTCAGTCTACATTTTTTCCTGCCTACTTCTTTCCTATAAATGCTTCCTTCAAGATTATCAATAATTTTCAAAACAAGAGCCCTTTCTTAACCCTCAACCTATGTGTCCCTAAACAGTAGTGTTATTATATCTTTTAAACGTACAAAGAAACTAAATATTTCTCAACAGGCTTCCCCTTCTATTTTCTGCAAATTTTTTTCAAACCTTTTGGCTCTGCTTTCTACTTCTGCCTTTAAAGGGAGGGACTCAGTCATTTATTGGGTATATTGTGAATCTTTCTCAATTTCACCCCATTTGCCAGATGCTATGATTGGTGTTTTAGAAAGGGTAGTGAGTAAAGCAGACACAGTCCCTAACCTTAGGGAGCTTGAGAGCTTGCAATGAAATCAGGCATCAAACATGTAATTAAATAATTACAGGTGATTTCTGACTCCAGCTGTGAAGTATTTCAAAAAATCCTCCTGCTGAGAAAAAATTAAAAGTTGGATTAAAATTTCTTAAAAATATGGTAGTTTAAAGACATTACTGTGTAACTAGGAGTGCCAGGACTGGTGGGATCAAGATCACAGAAATAAGAAAAACCATTTGGGTGAACTTTTTATTTATCTTTGCATTTTCCTTCTGTTTTATTTCCTAATTCCTATATTGCAGTCTTAGGGGCAGAGGGGAAACATGGCTTGAAAGGCAAAAAAATTAGAGTTCAGGGCCTACCAAGGAGGAGGGGCTCTGGTAAATATGCCAGGCATTCAGCTGAAACTCTAGCAGTGAGAGAAAATGAGAAATAGAGCAGTCATCCCAAAGCAGGAAGTAAATCCTCAACCCATCTCAACTGCTGGTGGAGTAAAAGTTGTCTGTCTGCAAGAATAATTTAAATATTTGCTGCAAAAAGATAACATCAACAAGAGTCTACATTTTTTTTAATACACGATGTTTGCTATTCAATCCAAAATTACCAGAAATACCAAAAAAATAGGATCTAATAAATACAAAAATATGGATCTTCAAGTAATCTAGACATATTGGAAATATATATATATATAATATCCAGACACACACTTTAAAATAGCTGTGATTAAAATTGTGAATAAAATAAATGAAAAGATGCAGAATTTAAACAGAGAATTGGAATGTATTAGAACAAGAGTTCTAAAATTAAAATAATAGCTAAATTAGGATCTAAGTAGATAGAATTTCAATTCCATCCCTGTAGGAGTAAATGGTGGTAGACTAATCTTAAGCTATGAACGTTTGAATGCATATATTAGAAAAAAAAAAAAGGAAGAGTTAGAAGTCAAGTATCTAAGCTTCTAACTCAAGGAGAAACCAGAAAAAAAAAAAAGCAAATAAAACCCTCCAAACTTGAAAGAAGGAAGTAATATAAATAAAAGCAAAACTTAATGAAATAGAAAATGAAAAAATTAATGAAGAAAGTAAATAAGGCCAAAATATCTCTGTAATTTACCACATTAACCTAATAAAGATGAACTCTTCTAAATTATCCCTATGGATCCAATAAATATATTTGATAAAATTCTCAGCAAACTAAGAATGAAATATCCTGGTAAATATATTTTTATAAAAGACTACTGATAGCAAAATGTTGAATGTTTACTCCCAGATGTCAGGAATAGGACGAAGAAGTCCACTATCACCACTTTTAGTCAACATTGTATTGGAAGTACTAGCAGAGCAATGTAGCAAAAATTAAATATATTAAGAATGTCAAAGAAGAAGTAAACTGTCTTTATTTGCAGATGTGATGATTATATATATAGAAGAATCAAAAAAATCAAAATATATAGAAGAATCAAAAATCAATATCAAAAATCAAGATAATCAAAATACTCAAAAGAATCAAAATAATAAAAATAATATATAAGCTATCCAATTTAATAAATGAATTTAGCAAAGTTGTTGGATAAAGATCAATATGCCTAAATCAAATGTTTCTATTGAATAGAAAAAAGCAAGTGGAAAAGGAAAAAAAAATTAAGTAGCACTTATAATATCACCAAAATGCATAGAAGATTTAGAAAAAAATCTAGTAAAAAAAATAAAATACAAGACCTCTACACTGAAAACTACAAAGTATTACTGTGAGAAATTAGAGGAGACCTAAATAAATGAAGAGATATTCATGTTCATGGATTTGAAGACTTAATGTCATTAAATAACAAGTCTTTCTAATTTTATCTATATAATCCATGTAGTTCCAGTCATAATCTCAGGACTTGGTGGAAATTGACAAGCTAACCCTAAACTTTATATGGATAAGGACAGGACTTTGAGTAGCCAAGGCTATGCTGAAGAAGGACAAAGCTGGAGGATTTACACTATGACATATCAGAACTATCTGTAAAGCTACAGTAGGTAAGGCCGTATAACACTGGCACAAGCATAAACAAAAATAGACTAATGACATACTGCCACATAGATATCCAAAATAAATGCATATATATGTGTACCAAAAAGCATGTGCAAGGTTGTTCTTAGGAACTTTATATTCTTGATAATCAAAAACTGTTAACAACCCAAATTTCCATCAAAAATAGAATAGACAACAAATTGTAATGTATTAAATCAATGAACTATGTATAGCTATAAAAATGAACCAACTATTCTCACAATAGTAATATGGATAAATTTCATGACCTATGACTGAGCAAAGGAAGCTAGAAACAAAAAAAAAGTCTAATAATCCACTTATATAAATTTCAAGAACAGGAAAATGAATCAGTGATGATGGAAGGCAGAAGATGGGATAATAAGTGAAAGAAAGCAAAACAGAGCTTTCTGAGAGTCTGGAATTAGTCTATGCATTAGTCTGAGAGGTGTTAATGCATGTGCATTTACTTTGTATATGTCCATCAAAATATACCCTGATAATTTGTGTACTTTATTGTTATGTTATATCTCAATTTGAAAAGTTACCAAAAAAAGATTTCAATAAGTCTGAAGATAAGATGTAGAAAACTGTTATAATGGATAGTAGGAGCATTCAACCCAGTCTAGAGGATTCATGAAGACCTCCCAGAGGAAGAGTTTTATAATCTGAAAAATGTAATTTGATAGCTAGGCAAAAAATAGGAAGTATAGCAGTTCAGGTAGAGAAAGTAGCATGTATAAGTGCCTTGATGTGAGAGATGACATGGTATATAAATAAGCAAACATGAACCAACAAGCAAAACTGGAAGAATTCTATAAAGCCAGAGCACAGAAATCAAGAATGGTGCTTGATGAAGTTGAAATATAAGAAGAGGCCAAATCTTGCACTTTAAGACCACTACATTAAGGTTTTTGATCTTAATTTTGTCATCTTTATAAGACCACTGGGTTTCCTAAATTAAATAGATATTTTTACTAAGATTATATGTATTTTTTTTTATAGATTGACTCTTTAAAAGTGACCATTTTATTCAGTCATCTATTGGTTTTGCCTACACAATGTCTCACAAAATGTTAGAAGACCTATTTTTGTAAGAATTAGCCTGGATAAGAGGTTGAAAAAAAGCAGCAAACTCTGATTCCCACCACATATCTGGAGAAATAGCTGGAAAGTTGCATTTTGACAAAATCTCCATATGTACTCTGTTAAACATATACTTACTATATGAATCAGCTAGGCATCTCAGGGGTATTTGTCTAAGAGAAATGAAATAATTTGTCCACACAAAAAGTATGCACATAAATATTCATAGCACCTATATTCAATATGGTCAAAAACTGGAAACAACACAAATATCCATCCATAGATGAATGGATAAACAAACAGTGGTATATCCATACAGTGGGATACTGCTCAACAATGGAAAGGGATAAACTACTGATACGAACAACGATATAGATCAAATCTCAATTGATATGCTGAGTAAAGAAAGCAGAAGAGTACTTAATTATAATTCCATTGACATAAAAATTTTTTTAAATTATTAATCTATAGTGACCAAAGAGGTCAGTGATGGCCTGGGGCTGAGGAAGAGGGGATGATGGAAATGCTCTGTAGTACTCATAATGGGGGTTTCAGAGGTATACATTCCTTATAACTTTGTTTTCCTGTATTGCCCCTCCCCCTTCCCTCTCCCCACGGTAACCACTAGTTTGTTCTCTATAGCTGTGAGTCTGCTTCTTTTTTGTTATATTCACTAGTTTGTTGTATTTTTTAGATCCCACATATAAGTGATAGTATACAGTATTTATCTTTGTCTGACTTAGTTCACTTAGCATAATGCCCTTCAAGTCCATCCATGTTGCTGCAAATGGCAAAATTTCATGCTTTTTTATGGCTGAGTAGTTTTCCATTGTGTGTGTGTGTGTGTGTGTATGTGTATATGTATATGTGTGTGTGTATATATATATATCATCTTTAATGATTCACCTGTTGATGGGCACTTAGGTTGCTTCCATATCTTGGCAATTATAAATAATGCTGCTGTCAACATTGGGGTGTGTGTATCTTTTGTTTTTGGATGTGTACTGAGGAGTGGAATTGCTGGATCATGTCATAACTCTATTTTTAGTTTTTTTGCCAGTCCTCCATACTGTTTTCTGCAGTGGCTGCATTTGTGATTTGTGGGTTGTTGTTTTTTTTTGATGAAAGCCATTCTGACAGGTATGAGATGATATCTCATTGTGGTTTTGATTTTCTCATAACTTATTGAACTATACCCTTTAAGTGGATGCAGTTTATTGCATGTAAATTATACCTCAATAAAATGGATAAAAGAAAAAGTTCTCCATGTGATTCCTGCAACATTCTAGCATGAAAACCATTGATCTACATTGTGATGGAAAAATGGCTTTATGTAGAGAAAAATCAATCAATTTGTCTATTATTTAATTTACTGGTCCTGAACTCCTTTAGATAGAGACTTAATCAATGTATATACTTTAGATTTAAGCTGAATTTTACCTGAAATAAATTGGTATCCACTACATATTATAAAGCATAGGAAAAATGAGATTTACTAAACTCTGTTAACTATGTTAACAGCAAGAATCTATAATGTCAACAAAATAACATTTTTCTTTCTTTACAGAATAGGGTTTCTTTGGAACTCATTCACATTAGGACAGAAATTTTTATAACACAGAGAGCTGTAGTTTGTCTATTGTTCAGGTATTTTTTCTGCAGGAAAGAATTTAATCAGTTAAAATATGAAATACACATTTGCATACTCAGTTGACCAATTCTTGCTGGTATGCTGTTGCACCTCTATAATATATTTTTCATAGCTCATATAATTGGAGTTAATATGCTCTGTTATTAAGTTTAACTGAGAAAAATAGTTTGCCGAAAACTGATTGTTTCTGCATACTGATAAATTCAGTAGTCCAAAAAAAATTAGAGAAATATAATTAAGGATTGCAAAATCAATTTGACACTCCCTTAAGATGTGTTGAGAGGAGGCAGCAACAGCAGCCTACATCTGATGCTGTTCTCTCCTTGTTTACTCCATAAAACTGCAAATTAGAACTTTAATTTACAGAGCTGTTAATGCCTCATTAAAAACTTTCAGCGAGTAACCTATTTTGAAGTTTCTTTTCTTCCTTGTGTCTAATATGCAACAGTATCTCCATTTTGTGGGACTGTGTAAGACAGTACAGTTAGGAATACTCTTCTAAGCTACATGTAGGAGATGAAAGCTTTTTAAACATCACATCCCAGGTAAGGATACTAGCAGTGTGTTAGTTGTTTTCCAAAGTGATTAATTTCTCCACTTGCTGCTGCTGTTGTTAATGTCTGTTATGCATGAGACACTCTACTGGACTATGAGGACGTAGCTGGAATCCAGTAGACTTGTTTCCTGCTCTCACAAGCCTTATGGGAATAGAACCCATAGCCGTTTGACTATCCTTAACCATTATTATATACTGCTATTGTTTTCTGCCCAATAGCGTGTGACAGCCAAAACCAAACAATCAGCAACAACAATTAAAAATCTTCAAATACTGGAATAAGAATTAACTAGCACTGTTTACAGTAGCCAAGACATGAAAACAACCTAAATGTCTATGGACAGATGAATGGATAAAGAAGATGTGGTGTATATATATATACAATAGAATATTACTTGGCCATTAAAAAGAATGGAGTGCCATTTGCAGCAACACAGATGGACCTAGAGATCGTTATACTAAGTGAAGTAAGTCAGAGAAAGAGAACTACTATATTTATCACTTATAGGCAGGAGCTAAAAAAAATGATACAAATGAACTCATTTATAAAACAGAGACTCACAGACTTAGAGAACAAACTTATGGTTACCAGGGGTGAAGGGTGGGACAAGGGATAGTTAGGGAGTTTGGGATTGACATGTACACGCTACTATATTTAGAATGGATAACCAGCAGGGACCTACTATGTAGCACATGGATCTCTTCTCAAAATTATGTAACAGCCTAAATGGGAAAAGAATTTGAAAAAGAATGGATATGTGTATATGTATAACTGAATCACTTTGCTGTACACCTGAAACTAACACAACACTGTCAATCAACTGTATTCCAAGATAAAACAAAAAACTAAAATAAATAAACAAATAAATGCTAACGTCAGTTAAAGTAAAAAAAAAAGGAATTAACCTTAAAAAAGAGTCTGAGGTCACATTCTTTGAAGTCACATTCTTTGGACCATGGACCCTTGCTCCACTGATTACAGTTAGGACAAGAACGAATGTCTGAGCAGAGCAGGACTGATCCAGGTCTCACAGGAATTTGGAATTGAAATCCAGAGATAACCAATTAGCCTCTCTTATCTCTTGAATAAAATGTGCAAATTAGTTGAAACATATAAATTAATTGAGAAGCAGATAGAGGTGTACTGCTTCAGGGGTAGGGGGAAATGAGAGAGAGAATTAAAGCATATGAACAGAAAGCAGCAGAGAGAGAAGAGGAAGAAATTTCTGAAGGCCTTCCCACTCCCTCTGTATCCAAGGACTTTCCCTAGTCTGGGCTGTGTTCCTAGACTTGAATTTAGAATATAACATTATCTCTGGATAATAACTTCCTTCCTTTGTTCAAGGGAGCTTGAATCTGAATATGCAACCAGAGATTCTTAACTTAAAAAGAAGAAACTAACACAACATTGTAAAGCAATTATACTCCAATAAAGATGTTAAAAAAATTAAAAATTTAAAATTATTTAAAAAAAAAAAGAAAGAAGTCACTTGCATGTAGATGAAAGTTGGAGCCATGAGAATGGGTTAAAAGACTCAGGGTCAAGGATACACCTGGGGGGATGAAAGGCATTCAGGGATGGATAATACAAGACAACCAAGAAGGATTAGCCAGATATGTAGGTGAAGAAACTGCCTGAGAATCTAGGAAATTTTCATAAATTACATAACAGTCACCAGGATAAAATGTTGCCCAGTGGTCAAGTCAAGTAGACTAAAAGCTGAAATTGGTGGTTGGACTTTATCATTTTTGTATTTCTATGTCCTGCTACCTGACTAAACTATTTTTTAAATGTATTTTATAATTTTTAGGCCCCTCCTGAAATTTCTAGTATAATGTAAATTTCCAATACATACTTGATAACTGAACAATCGTAATCTCTTGGGACTTATTTTCAAAAGATATGTATTTATTTTAGCCAGTGATAGTCTTTAAGCTTTATGAAAGGTGTTCAGGTTAGTTTGGCTCTGTATATTTTCAATGAAAATCCATACCAAAGATATGTTTGCCAAGTATTACAAAAAATCTGCAGTCCAAGAGGCATCATTTATTCTGCAATGGTTAGTATTCTAGAAAAATCCCTTGCTCGTTCCTTGCTCTTTCTTCCCTTATCCTCTGAAAGTGCTGTATTTAAACTATGGGTCATTTCTCATCTGAATAGCCAAGGAAGATTAGCTACATTGTTACTGATGCACTTGATATTTTCTCACTGTGTAGCATTGTGGCAACAGATTCTTAGCCAGTCTGATAAGATAAAATGTTCATAATACTTAGAGGATAAAAGAGTATCATCACTACCTCAGATCCCTTTAAATCCAGTCTCCTGATCTGCATGAGATTACATTTATTTGCTCTCATTTACCAGTTCCCCCAAAAGGAAGTCTTGATAGAGCTACTGGGTTAGAAGATCAAGGCTTCCTGCATTCTAGTCACTGACCTTGCCAAATCCTCTGATGTTTTCTCTAGATTTGGTCCTGTGAAATCAAATATTAAGCAAGTTTGACAGTCCAGTTAAATTCTATAAGGTCTTCTATTATATTACATACAGTAATTGATTTTAAGTTAATTGGTCATTAGTTTCATGGTTTGTGCTTCTGGTTTTCTGGTGGAGTTTCCAGAGACTTTCATGTAAATGAAGAGATGTTTTATGTAAATAAAATGCAGTAAAATCTTTTTTTACCCATTTTAATCTAATTATGTTAAGTAATCCTATAGGAGTCAGATGCGGATTTTCTACTCTTCAGTATGTTTCAGTCATAAATGAAAGGATCATATGTTTCATCAAATCAAAATATGTTTAAACATTACCATTTGTAAGTACAAATAATATTTATTGACTCACTACATATTTATTAAGCACCTAATATTTATGAAATGCTGCTGTAGGTAATGTGATTAAAAGAAAGATTAGTAAGTTAATTTTACCAATTCTTGTCTTTAGGAGCTCTAATTTACACTAGTAACATCTTAGAAAAAGTCAATAGTGTGATGCTGTTATGAAAAAAAAAAAAGAAAGAAGGAAAAAAGGCAATTGCTACCCTGTGTTGTATTAGCAGAATTGTCAAGGCCAAAATAAATAACGTGATTATTGGACTCTGCTTGGTAATCCTTAGCCCTTGATAGGAGTACCATGTACCATTTGGGATGGCACACTTTTTAAAACATAGACACGTTTGCCAGAGCTTTCAAAAGAGAGCAACAATAAATGATAAAGGGCTCTGAAAATAGGGCCTCTAAGAAAAGGCTAAGAGACCTGAGGATGTTCAATCTTAAGGAGGAAGACAGAGGGGACACATGGTAACTGTTTACAGATGCATAAAGAGGTGTTATGGAGAGGAGAGGGACCAATTTTTCGCATTAGTCAACAAAGACACTTCAAGAAGTAATGGGATTAAAACACGAGGAGGAAAATGCAGGTTAAATATTAGATTAAATTAGGTGAAATTTAAATATTTAAAATTTTTGGATTCCAAGCACAATTCAACTGTGGAGACTAAATCAAGTTAGAGTTGGCATAGGAATGTGGGAGTGAAAACAAATCAGATCTGAATGAAGGGGGTTAATAATTAAAAGAGTTTATATTTGCATAAAATGATAACATATTTTAAAATACTTTCATGCATGTCATTTTACTGATCTCTCAACAATCTTAGGAAGTCATTGGGGGAGTATCAACTAGTTTTACAGTTGAGAAAATGAAATTTCAGAGAGGTAAATATCATTGCTTTCCCACCTCCGTCCCCCCACTTCCACTCCCATGCCCCAGATTACACCAAACTGTTAAGTGGTCTGCGACCAGACAAGCAGGCATAGAAGGCAGTCCTTCAGATTCTGTCAATGTGTTTCCCATCAAATCTTGCTACCTTTCCATTTGTAATATGATTTTCATTGTGGTGAATTATTGTTGAATCAGTGAGCTTTTGGATTTTGGGGTTTTTTTGGCTTTTAAGGTGTCAAATATGTCCCATAAGTTTACTATTTTTTTTGCATATTTATTAGCTAAGGTGAGAATTGAGCAATACATAAATTATAGACCAACTAGCAATTTTGTTTACATAAAGGGACAAGAAATATAATTGAACTTCAATCTATTTTATTTATATCTATTATATCTTGTATTTACAATTGTGGAATGAATTCAACATTTTGGTTTTAAGTTTTGACAAATCCTTGCCAAACCAAATATAGTCTCTGGAGATAGTGTGATATGGTGTGACTCCTGTTTCTACCATTACCTACTAGTGGAGACTTTTCCATTTTATCTTTTATGAATGTCACACTCCTCATCTATAGAATGAAAACAATAATATCTTCTGGTTTCTTCCAGACTTACAATGAGGATCAAATGAGAAAATATATGTCAAAGTACCTTTACCTGTTCAGGGAAATAAACTATAGGCTGTAACTTAGCATTAAGCTTGAGTAGGAGAAAATATATATTGTTTTTGGCATGTTGTGGTTATTTTAATTTGGTATTTTTTTTCTATTTTCATTTCAACCAAACGCTTCTTTTTTATTTATTTATCTTTTAGTTTTTCTAATTTCAGATCCCTGAGGTCAAAGCCAGTGTCTGTTCTAGCATTTAAAATTTACTAGCTTAATGTAGGTATTGAGTAATTGTATGGTGAGTGAGTGAACGAAGGAATGGATGAATAAATATTTTTAGGATGCTATGAGATGTGAACAAGAGGTTAATAGTACCATATGTAATAATCTTGATATATTCCTTAATGATCTAATGATTATATACATACTATATGTATATAATATATATAATAAGTATATATAATATAAATACCATTGTATGTCAGAGTCTCAGATCCTGTGAATACAAGGAGCTCAAAATCCAGTAGGGGAAACAGACTTGCAGACCATTACACTACTTTGTATTGAGAAGAATTGTTTTCCCAGCAAGGGGAGGTAGCTAACACCAAAACTTTACCAAAGGAGGACCATTTGACTGGCTGCCAAGAACTTCACTGAGTCTGAAAAGACTTTTGGGACTCCCTGAACCTTGCATACAAATTGCAAAGAGAAGTAATCCAGGAGGCAGGCTGTATTGAAAGACTCTTAGTATGTATTCTGAGCTTTGGAGGGAATGAAGGAGTTTTCAGGATAATTCCAGCCTCTGTAGATTCCTACGATGCTCACTAGGGTGCCATCTTCCCCCACGGAGCCCAGAGTAGACCTGGCAGCTTTCTTGCAGGAAGGCTGCAGCAGGGGTGCTTACTTGGAGGATAGGAGAAAGCTGAATGGCCCCCTGTGCATAATGTTGAAAGAGGCTCTAATTTTTGTTTCCTCCTGAGATTAACGTGTGTATATTTCCAGTTCAGAATGGTAAGAATCTTAATGAGTTGCAGGAAGTTGCATCATATGCCCCAAGACTGACTTTTCCAGCACACCAAATAATGGAATCTACTTGCCAAATTCTGAAGGCTGATGGAGGATGAAAACTGTAATTTGAGAAAATGGGATCTCTGCCCCTGCCCCCATTGTTTTTTTTTAAGCCAGTTGCAAAGTTTAAAATGCAAAGAAGTAAATTTCCTAAGGGGTCCATTCTATTTCATCTGTGGAGGAAAGACAGAAGTTGTTACTGCTGAAACCTCTGCTGTAGAAGCAGAGCGACCCCAGGAAAAACTTGAAGTAGGCCCTCTGCCTCTGGCATCCCTACCACACAGCTCAGTGCCCTCGCTCTCAGGGGCCTGTAGACAGTGTCCACCCAAGGCTGCTAGTGCATCTTCTTGAGGATTTTTCCCAAGGCCCACTCTTCAGTCTGATCACCTTGGGGCAGTTGCCTGCCTCTCTTCAGCTGAAATGTACCTGTCTCGTGCCCCATCCCTTCAGGCCCCTGCTCTGGACAGTAGGCTAATCTGACAGATGTCACTTTGCTAGGATGTCAATGGAAGCAGCATATTTGTGGCTTCCTCTTGCCCTCACCGGGACTGTGTGTGCACTTACTCAGAGGCCTTCTAGGGATAATTATAGAAGTGAACACATGAGATCACATCGCAGCTCTGTGGAAGACAAGGTTTTGAACTGGCAGGCATTATTATTATTATTATTATTATGCTTCCACCCACATGTGAAAGTTTCATTCTTTTTTTAAAAAACAAATAGTTGTTGAACAGCAACAAAGTACCAGGCACTGTGTTAGAGCATAAAGATGCCTAAGCAAACAAGGCATAATCCATGACTTTAAGTCAAGAAGGTACATACTCTGTATAATTATTTCATGTAAATCACTCAGTTTCTTTCAAAATATTTATTGAGCATCTACTATGTGCCAGGCCCTGTGTACGGCTATGGGGAGCAATATAAACAAAATCCCTGCCTTCGTGGGGACTGCATTCTAATAGGGCTCAGCAGGTGGGCAGGAATCCGTGTTAATTATTTGTTGATTCACCAAAATGAAATTTTATCTTCTTAAAGTTTATTTTAAAATTATTATTTTTAAACCTCATCTTAAGAAATTCAAATTGTCTTTGATCACATTTGATATGGGTTAGAATAACTTTTCTGTGTTATTTGAAATACATTTAAAGCAGCCCTTATTTGAAGGAATTTGGTTTTGAATTTTTCATAGTGAGTTAATTACCTTCTAATTAATTTTGTGTATGTGCTCCCCAAAGTTGAGAAGAGTACAGAGATAGGGCATGACTCTGCAGAGCTTTTTAAGGTAAAGCATGTAATCAGATCCATGCTCATGTAAATTAGAACTCAGGAAAAGTACTGAACAGCAGGATCCATACTATCAAAAATCTGGCTGATAGGTTTTGAAGTCACTGAGCTGAATCTATTTAGAAGTACATTTTAGGAAGACTAAATAAACATCAACACCGTGGTCTATTTTAAGTCAAGATCTTGCTTTGTCTATTTTCCAGGTGATAAAACACTGACTGTGATTAGTGTTATCATCAAGCATATTGAACAATCTGTAAGTTAACAGCAATACACAGGCATGCAGCCCTAGGACTAGAAGGAAATAAAATGAATTTTTATCTTTTTTTTTTTTTCTATAGAGAGGGGAAAAAAATCATCACTTTGAATCAGCTGTGACTCAAGGGTCCATTATAACTTCAAGATTTTTTAAAAGCCTGTGTCTGGGATATGGGAGATGAATTTTATTCCAAAGTGGTGACATGGGCAAGTGTAAACCCCTGGGAGCAATTTTAGGCACATTGAGAGTCTGATCTAAGCAAAAATGGACAGAACATGGAAGATGGAATTCCCACACTTGCTTCCTGACCTTGGCTGATATTCCTTAGCAGTTGGTAATTAAAGGAACACTGAAGCTGAGAAGATTAAGAAGGAATAAAGAGGTAGAGTAATCAGAATTAGAAGATATGTAAATAATAAGTAATATGATAGATAAGAAGATGGGGAAATATAGTAGCGGTGCTTCTGACGAAGGGGGCTACAATTTTTGTTAAGGTGATGGGGGATATGGTGGCTGTAGGTTTGGTTTAGCAAGAGGCAGAACATATATATATATATATATATATATATATGCTCATTCAAAATATTTATATTTATCTATAACATATATTTATATATATATAATTTTTTTAAGTTTACTTATATTGAATTTTAACGAGGAAAACTCATCAACTGTTTTGGTCTCCTGCCTCTTTTCTCCTTTTGCCATCCCAGCCTGGTGTTGTCTTTCTGAAACCTTTCTGGGCTGATGCCGGCACTGAAGCCATGCCCATTCCTTTCATCAAAGAAGGGTATTCTGCCCTGAGTCACAAGCAGGGAGAAAATAAGGTTATATAACATCTACATGTTATTGCTGTAACAGAGACGAATAAAAATTAAAAGTCCATCAGGTGATCAGGTAGAAGTCAATAAAAAGGTCAATAAAAAGCAAAGCATGAGCCGAAAGAGAGGACTTGATATGCTGGAAAATGCCAGGAAAAATAAAAGGCAGAAACAAACGTTGTGGCGAGATCTTCTCCCTGTGGCCTCGGGGCAGTGCATGATAAAATTAATTGAAGCTCATCACCCATGAAAAAGGGCTACAGTTGGAGCAGTAGCTGCACTGACTACATAACAGTGGTGGTTCTTTAACTGAAGACAAAGATAATGGATTTTTGTTTTAGGTTTGGAGCTTTTTAACATGCTAAGCCAAAACTGTTTATTTATTTTTTTGCCTCTATTCAACTGGTTGCTGCATTTTTGAGCAATACACAGTGTTGATTGGCTCACCTGAGCAACAATCTCTTGCGAGGTCTACTAAGTATAAGCCATTATCCTAAACACCAGGATACAAAGATTAGTAATATATCTTAGAGGCTTTCAAAAGATTTATAGTCTGGTAACAGTATAAGATTAAAATTTTCATACGATTTGCATATAACAATCTGATTCTGATACAATCACATTTTCTCTATATCTCACACACGAGAAGTTTTCTTTTGGGAAATTACTTAAAAGAAACTAGAATAAACCTGTAAGGCTTTCATAAATGTTTTACCAGTGGATTTGACTCCCCCTTTATATTAAAACATTCATCTTTTTCCTCTTTACATCCAAAATATGTTATCTTTAATTGATGTAAACCAAACACGTTAGCAAAATTTGTCCACATGTGAGAACGTAGCTTGCTTAATACAGATCGCTCTGGTAAACTGATTGCCATTTGATTCTATAAACATATAATTTCTTAACCTGAATAAAATGCTGTACATAAAATGAATAGGGCAAAATAGTCACTCATTATTTAAATTTGAGTTAATAGTCTGACCCTCTCATATCTCCAAATGATCATAATTTCCTCGTTCATAGAAACATATTTTACATGCCAACAAAGAGTGTTGTAAAAATTGGGTCAGCAACTTTAAGAAGTCAGAGTTGTCGTTTCTGAGGTTTTTATACATTATTATTCTCACATCTAGCTTTTTCTCACTTCTCAGTGGGGTCATTCATCCAATAGACATGCAAGTCCTAATCAAAATAAATTATATGATAATTTCTCTCTGGTATGACTCTGCATTGACTAATCCCTTGCTTTTTAAACTTTATGCTATATATGTATGTCCTGTAGCCACGACTCTGCATTGACTAATCCCTTGTTTTTTAAACTTTATGCTATATATGTATGTCCTATAGCATGTGATATACATGCATATGCATATCACATGCTACAGGATGTACATACATGTATCTCAAAACGTAACCTTCTAAATTAAAAAATAATTTATTGTGCAGAACATATTGTTATATCTTATGGCACTTGATATAACTTAGTATTTATTCTTATAATTATTTCTGTATTATCAGTAGTTTGCTAGGGCTCCCATAACAAAGTACTACAAACTGGGTAGCTTAAACAACAGCAATTTATTGTTTCACAGTTGTGGATGTTAGAAGTCCAAGATCATGATGCTAGAATGGGTGGTTTCTTCTAAAGGCTGTGAGGGAGAATCTATCCAGGCCTCTCCTCAAGCTAACTACTCTCCAGGTAGTTAGCTGGCAAGCTTTAGCAACCCTTGGCTTCTGATGCCTCGCCTTGATCTCTGACTCCATCTTCACCTGATGTTCTTTCTAGGTGCATGTTTCTCTCTCCACATGGCATTCTTTCTATAAGGACACCAGTCATATTGGAGTAGGGACCCATCCTACTCCAATATGAGTTCACCCTAACTAATTATGTCTGTAAAGACTTTATTTCCAAATAAGGCCATATTCTGAAGTTACACTAGAGATTAGACTTCAACATATTAATTTTGGGAGGATACAATTCAACCCTTAACAATTACTTTCATAACTGATGAGAAAGTAAAGAGTTGATTTGGTCTAGGAGGAGATACCCTAATCAAAAAGAGATACAAACCCCCCCACCAAATTCCTCACATTTAATTTATTTAATAGAAAATTATGAATTTGTAAACATAGTGTGGCATGGTATGATAACCAAAGCAAATGAATGACCAGTCAAAAACTCTAATAATTAATATTTTATCAGAGATGTGTGTTTTTACTTAAAATTGATCCTGGAAAATGCAACATAATTAATTGGACAATTTATCTTTGCATGACATTTCTTATATTTGTAGAGATAGCATAGCAGTCTTGCTTTAAGTTTCCCTCAGAATGCTTGGGTTCAGCTGAGACCTTAAGAGCATGGAGATAATGGTTTTCTTATCCACTCCTGCCCATTTTAGTACATTTATAGCAACAACCAAATTCACCAACTTGAGCTGTTGTTTGACATTCTTTTATGTGACTTTATGGTTGTCCTAATATGTAAGAGCATTTTTTATACTAATCAAAGATACACAGTTGTCATCACAGTTATTACAATATGATGATCCCTTAAATACATAGAATGCTGGGCTTTGTGGATTTTTTTTTTCATGGATATCCTAAAAGCTAACCATTAATAGTAGCTTTGACAGAAACTCATTGTTCAAAACTTAAGAAGATCAATCTTGGACTATAAATGCTGAATCCTAACAAGCAAAATTTCTAATCATTTATTTTTATGCTATTCGTTATGTTTTTATTGATAAAGCTTAACATTGAATATGTGCCAGTCTTGTTCAATTCTTTTCATATGTGTGCAAGCCCAGTGGAAAAGTCACTCATTGACAGTAGTCATTTTCCCTTCTGGTGCATTTTCTAACTGCACAATGTAAGAGTTACAGTTAAATAATCACTAGGTTTCCCCTTTAGCTCTAACATCTGTGATGTTTTTGTTGATGATGATAATCGGTGACTGTTTAGTCAGCATGGGTTTATTATAATTGAGATCAGAAATCATCGTAAGAGTGAAATTGAATATGTGTAGAGAAAAGGTTTGAGTTAATATGGCAGCAAGTCACTGGACATTTTCTTGATCATGGAAATCTTATGCTAAATATAATAGCTTAGTTTCCTTCCCAACAATCTTCTAAGTGGTTCACTTGCACTTTTTAATTTCATCCCCTCTTCAAATGTGTAAGATAGGTTCAGAGAAGATAAGTAACTTGCCCAAAGTCATACAGGTAGTGTATTTTAGAGGGGGTATTTAAATCTCAGGCTCCAAGCTGTATATTCATGGTAGACTGCCTTTGTTATGTAACTATGGCAATGGTATACAACTACTAGTTTCATCTTCTCAGTACTCTGTCTCTGTTTTTGAATCAGATACAGCTCTCCCAATGGCTAGGTTGTGACCTGCCATTTTCAGGATACAACCTTTGCTGGCCAGAGAACCACAGCTAAACTAAGTCATTTAAAGTCATATGCCTGTGTGTTATTGGGCTGGGATCACCCTTAATCACCACCTCACTTTAGCATAGCTCTTTACTTGTCATCCATTCTTTTTTTTTAAATTGATTTTTATTGGAGTATAGTTGATTTACAATGTTATGTGAGTTTCTGCTGTACAACAAAGTGAATCAGTTATACATAACATATATCCACTCTTTTTTAGATTCTTTTCCCATGTAGGCCATTACAGAGTATTGAGTAGAGTTCCCTGTGCCAAACAGTAGGTTCTTATTAGTTCTCTATTTTATATATAGTACTGTGTATATGACAATCCCAATCTCCCAATTTACCCCTCCTCCCCTTATCCCCCAGTAACCATAAGTTTGTTTTCTACATCTGTGACTCTTATTTCTGCTTTGTAAACAGATTCATTTATACCATATTTTTAGATTCTACCTATAAGCAATATCATACGATATTTATCTTTCTCTGTCTGACTTACTTCACTCTTGACACCCCTCTTACGGAATTCTTACAGACACAGTGTCTGTTTAATTACAATAAAGTCATGCAGTGGTTTGTGAACATATGTGGCTTTTTCTGAAGACAATAGAATCCATTTTAGGGACAAAATGTCACCTTTCAGCCACAAATACGGACACTGAATTGCATTCAACGTTGATAAAAAAGTACAGTATAAAAAGCTTGTCCACAGGGTGGACAATTTTTATCTAGTTTAAAAAATTTCTCCTTCAAGAATAGATTTTGAATTGTTTTGACAAAACTGGTTTAATAGGAACCCAAATGCACTATATTGATAACCTTTAATTACGAGTTGCCATGAGATCCTTTTATCAAACTAATACAGTTGCCTCAACTGGAATTTCAGGGTTTTCTGTTTTAGGTTTTTTTTTTTTTTGCGGTACACGGGCCTCTCACTGTTGTGGCCTCTCCCGTTGTGGAGCACAGGCTCCGGATGCGCAGGCTCAGAGGCCATGGCTCACGGGCCCAGCCGCTCCGCGGCATGTGGGATCTTCCCGGACCGGGGCATGAACCCATGTCCCCTGCATCGGCAGGCGGACTCTCAACCACTGCACCACCAGGGAAGCCCTAGTTTTTTAAAGTGAGTATTTCTTGCCCTGTTCTGCTCCCTGAGACACTGCTAGCCTCTCCATATTAATTAATTGATATTGTTTCCTAAAGTTACCTTCTTGTTCTCTTCATTACTTTTGCCTATGTCTATTGGGATATGTTTAAAGGTTTTTGCCTGTGAAATCACTCTTGCATCAAACTGTATGTGTAATTTGACTTCATTTTTTTAATAAAGGATAGAAAAATGTGAGAGGAATTTTCACAACTTTTATGTTCTACATATTTTGTTTTGGTTTAGAAATGAATAGCTCTCTATATTAGGTGTTATAATTTGAGTCTCATAAAAGTTGTTTTTACAAAGCACAGAAAACAGTTTTTGTTTTTGTTTATAGTTCTCAGTATTTCTGAGTCAAAACAACTCTGCATTAGTGTTCATGGGCAAGACAGAGCAGATATCCTATAAGCAACATGATAGATCCAATCATCTGCTTCATTGTAATACAAATATTGTAATCAATCATAATATTCAGTGTTCCATAAATCCACAATTCTGTGAAAGGGATAAGAAAAAAGGAACTAAGCTATCAGCGAGTTTACTAAAAAAAGAAAAGAGATATCCTGATTATCATCATTCAGAATTAGTCAGACATATACATGGTAATCATTCATATTTTAAGCAATAATATGAAAATCAACATAAAGCCCTGAAAGGAAGAGTTTTTTAGTTTTTCTAAGATGTGAAAAAAAATAGACCTATGTGCTAATTTAATTCTCTTTTCAGTTAACAACATAATAGGTTTCTAGAGCGTTATATAGGAATAAATATTGCCCTACATTTCAATGCCTGAGCCCTAGAAAAAGGGCTTATGTTTAATGTTGCCTTGTATTTTCATGCCTGAGCCGTCTTCCTCCTCCCTCAGCTTCTGATTGCTCAGCTGGGGGAAGTGATCATCAGTCTACAATCACAGTCGAGGAGCCGTGTATCCTATACTGTGGTTTCCGGAGCCTTGAAACCCTTTTGCTTAATAGAGCTTCTCTATTTGGAGTGCCATCACAAACCCCCATCTCCGGTGACTTCCACCTGTGTCTTTTTTTGGGTCAGTTCCCCAAGTTCAGCTACCCCTATAAATAGACAGACTTGAGACTTCCCAGCTGGGCGTGATTTCAGTGGGTAACAGAGCTGGTCTCTTGACACAAGCTGTTTAGCCAATAGAGTATATTTTGTTCTTCCCAAACTGCTGTTCCAATGGAACAGTGGTCTGAATGCAAAATAGATTTAATATGCTGAAATAAATTGGGAAGGCATTGTGTTATATCAAGGTAGCCTGATTTATGTTGTTATTGTCACTTTTGTTAATGCTGTTGCATGATTTCTTAGGTTATTTAATATGCAAGTAGATAGTCACTGTGAATTTAAAAGAATGAGTATTTTCTATGCTTCATTAACCTTGGAACTCTTTTTCTCCCCCCCCAACCCCACCGTTACATTTATCTTAATGTTGCATTTAGCAGGGTCCTATATATAAATATTTTGGGAATCTTAGGAGGAAGATATGTTTTCCCCATTAAAATTGAATTCTTAGCCCTCTGGGAGAGAAAACACACTAAGCTTTTATCAGTCTTTAACATCTTCACATGGATTAGACGTTTTGCTCTTTCTGGATTATAAGCAATTGAGAATAGGCTTTCATTAAGGGGAGAGGAAAAGATGCTCTGAAGTGCCATACATCCCAGGGGATTTCCAAGTAGAGTACCATTATGAACATTCCCAGGCCAGCAGAGGACAACATGGTACAGTGTAGGGCTATAGCAAGGCCACTGACATGAACTATATTGGAAATTACGTTTGCTCCAGTTTCTTCAATGAGAACAAAATTAATTGACTAGGTAGTGGCTATCATTAACCTTTTAGTTCTAATGTTACAGTGAATCTGGTTACCTTGATAGCCAAGGGTGGGGACCGAGAGAAGTAAAAGGGTGGAGGCCATAAAAAGCAGGGTTGGAAACGGATGGTCCATCAGTGATGGTTTGTCTAAGGCTGGCTCTGCAGGAGTTCATGGCTCTCATCTCCCAGAGCAGCCCAATCTCACAAAAAGCTATGGTGAATTTGTCAGATGCTCAGTGCTATACTGACCACAAATACTAGTAAGAGACACGACGTGTACAATATATGTCCTTTTCTTCTGACTCTAAACAACAGAGATGGACATAAGATAAAGCAACTGGATGGATCATTGTAAGAAAACAGAATGTTGTAAGTCTGAGAGTAATGAGGAAAATTTATTTCTTTTTTTTTCTTTGAAAGGTCAGTCTTCCCAGGTCAAGGGGCTAGAAAGACAAGTAAGATAATAAAAGTAATTTATAAACACAGAAAATAAAATATGGCATATCATAGTCAAAGGAATGAGACGTGATACATAGAGGGGTTACAGACCTGGATTCTAGAGTTTCTGGTCCAGATTCCTGGCTTGAACTCCTTGGGTTCGATTTCCATTGTTACCACCTCACTAAGCCTGTGATCTCACGTTAACTCTCTCTCTTACCCTCTCTGCATTTCAGTTCTGTCATGCATAAAATGGTGGTCACGATGGTAGATGCCATGCCTGTCTGGTAGAGCCATTGTGACGATGAGAGAAATTCATGTGTAAAGCATCTAGAAGGGTACCTGACACATGACAACAAACATAGTGTTTATTATTATTAACACAACTTATATCCAATGAGAATGATCAAAGGGGGCTTCAGAAGGAAAGTGGCAATGAGATAATCTCTAAACAGGTGAATTTTTAAAGATACAAATAGATTGAGCCTGGTGTTCTAGGGAGAGGGACAGCCATGCATAAAGACATCAAGATGAGAAATCAAAGGGCAAGTTTGAGAAATAGCAAACCGATCAGTTTGGATGAAGCACTGGTCCTTTACTGGCCGTTTTGCCCATTTTGTGGGAAAATAGTAGGAGATGATTCTGGGAAAGGTAAGGTTTGTAAGTTTTTGAAAGATAGGAAGAGGTGTTTCCATCTAACTTTGTTTCAAATGGGGTTTAGTCAATGTTTGCACAGGAGGGTGATTTGAAAGGCACTGTAACTTTGCAAGTGTAATCTCAAAATAGTTCCCTACATTAATTTTTTTTAAATCGCCAATTGTCTTACAAGTAAAAAAAAAAAAAAAATCCCTGGACTTGAGTCAGAAGACATGGATTCAAAACCATACTTTATACCTTTAGGATTAAACACTTGAAACCTCAGTGTCTTAATCTTTAAAGTAGGGAAAACAATGTCTAAATCACAGTTGTTTCTAGGATGAAATAAATTAGCTGAAAAAGGACCTACTGCACTACTGGGCTCAGGTAGATATTTCCTCAGTTTTCAACTATGTAATATTATCTCATCAAAACAAGTGAAGAATAAAATTGGAAAAATATTTGACTATAAGGTCTCCACCCTAATAAAATCTATCTAAATTCTCCTCATGACAATTTACCAGACTGTTCAGTGTGCTATTCAAATTTTTGGACCCAAAGTTATCAACATTAAACACCCCATCTCATTTCTAGGTTACAGTGAAGTTCTCCAGAGTTTCCAGAGCCCCTGAGGATATTCATCCTGAGTTGCATCTTTCGGGCTAACAACTATAGAAAGTTTAAATATACACTGACTTCTGAATCAGCATATGTTTCTTAGACTGTAGATAGCAAATCTGGTTGGCAGGATTTTTTCCAATCCTTCTTCTGCCATGCTGATGCTCTCTAATGGCTCCAAAGAAAGGAACAGAAACCATCCTACAAATAAAAGCGAAATTAATAAAAGAATGCAGAGTAATTGACAGTTTTGCTACAACAGCATTTAATTTGAATTATTTGATACTTATTCTTCACTCATTGATTTTTAGGTTCACGGATGCTTTGTTTGCATCCTCTCTCTTAGTTTTAGATTGAGAAATGATATATCATTTGGGTAATTTTCCAGAATCACCTTTATTATTTTGTCAGTGGCAGGCAGCACAGATGGATATTAGAAGGTTTCTGTATAAGTGCCAGCCATAGAGGTGGTAACACTGTCCTAAGTGCTTTCTCATGAAACAAATCAGACAAAGAAGAGAAAGTATGGCCAAGGCTGGCCACGACAGTTGAAGTGGATCCAATAACAGACATCTCAATGAATACATATAGATGATTAAATATTGTGTGACCTTTCCTTTCAAACTCACTCACAGGAAACATATTCTAACGAGATGCTGAGATCATTCTCCACTCCCCACTCGCTTCCTTGGAAGGGAGCACTATTCTCTGCATCTCGGTCATCCAATAAATACTTTGTGAAAAGACTGGCTGATGTTAGGAAAACAGAATTTTAATTCTCATGCCATTATAAAGGACTCAACTATAGCCTAACATTTTCCCTCCTTTCACCCTCACCATTTATTTCTTCTGAAATACACTGTTCATACAAAAAAAATACTATGACCTTCAGTGCTTCTCAGAAAGTTCACAGTAATAATTTGGACTGTTAAGAGACCCAAGCATTTAAAATATTTCTTAATGCAAATTGCCTCTATAGTGACATGTATCCATAGCTAAGGTCATTACATCTGAAAATTATTGCACTTGCTTCTCTGCAGTGCTGTTGGTAAGCATTGGCATGGTAAGGGCTATAAATGTATGGAGTCACCTTTTCAAACATTATAGAATCAGAACTTATTCCAGCTAATCACATGATCATGAAATGCATTTCCTATGTGACTTTGCATCTCTTATAATAGAAACAATAGTTTTGTAAATGATAACTATCCCCACAGATAAGACAAATTAAATTACTGCCTGGAATAAAGGTTTCAACTTTACGTAAAATTGTTTAACCAAATTTGGTAAGATAATCATGGATCAAATGTATTATGAGTGTTACATGGCATTATTATTTTTTTGTAGAATTTTTTGTAGGCTAGTTAAAAGCAATAACTTTTATTTCACTTAGACAATCTCTTGGCCTCAGTTTTCTTTACGTTAAAAGGGGATAAAATAATTATTGTAGGATTGACGATTGAATACGTATGCTTAGACTAATGTCTGACACACAACAGCTACTAATGTGGGGAAAGAAGACCTCCTACAACTGTTCCACGTGCATGCAGGCACTCTCTTCTGTAAGAGTGTGGGTCTACAAGCAGTCAGCAGGACTCTGAAAGGAAGTCTTCTAAAAATAGATATGTTTTTGTAATCATTACATTGCATTTTTAATTTAACAAGGGAAAAGTCACCAAAACACATTTTTAAATTTTTTTTTGAAGTATAATTGATTTACAATGTTGTGTTAGTTTCAGGTGTACAGCAGAGGGATGCAGTTACATATATATATATATATATATATATATATGTATGTATGTATGTGTGCGTGTGTGTGTGTGTGTGTGTATATATATATATATATATGCTTTTTAAGATTCTTTTCCATTAGCAGTTATTACGAGATATTGAATACAGTTCCCTGTGCTATACAGTAGGTAGTTGTTGTTTATTTTATATGCAGTGGTGGGTATCTGTGAATCCCAAACACATTTTTTAATGTAAATTTCCAAAGTCGCAAAAATTAGCCTAATACATTTGCTCTTTGAATCCGTTGAATTAGCAGCTGTCTCATAGTGATGAAAGACCTAAGCCCTTCTCAGATGAAGTCTACTGGATG
This sequence comes from Mesoplodon densirostris, assembly GCF_025265405.1. Classification (NCBI taxonomy): domain Eukaryota; kingdom Metazoa; phylum Chordata; class Mammalia; order Artiodactyla; family Ziphiidae; genus Mesoplodon; species Mesoplodon densirostris. The sequence continues at coordinate 178,838,308 of NC_082662.1, forward strand.
CCAAACATTTAATTGAATTAAGCCTTGTGGTAGAGACCAACTAGTCCCACCCCTCTTTCTCCAGACCAAGATTTATTTACAGTGATTTATTTACATCAGGGGTAGAATCCACGTGGATAGTCAGAATTTCCTAGTGATTTTCCTAGTGATTTTCCTACCACATCTCTTTGTCTTGATATTTGATTTCCCATGGCTATAAGATTGAAGAGGTGAAATCATTAGTAAAAAAAAAAAAAAAAAAATCACCGATAAGTTAACAATGTGTTTATCAGAGGCTACTTCTACAACAATTTGGACTATTTGGAATATGGTTGAAAAATGTGGGTTGAGGCAAAAGGGCCATTGAGTTATCAAAATAGATATTTGAATCTCATCTACTAAAACTTTTACATTACCCAGTGTAATTTTCCTCACTCATTTTTCTCTTTACAGTTACTCTAATTTTCTCTATGTGTGTACCCAATTTTCTCTAACTTTTGAGAAAATTCTTAACATCTTATTTCCAGAACATGGCAGATTGGAAGTTCATGGTACCAGGGGTAGAGAGAAGAGAGCTAATAGGGATTTCGCCGGTAGGAGAATGGACCCAAATATTGCCTAGAGGCAAGATGATAGTTAATGATCTTTCTGCCTAACAGCATCTATGAATTTTGTTTCATTTTTTGGTTGAAATAAAACCTTATTCAATGGTACTAAAACCTCAAAAAACATAGATATCCTTTTTAATTCTTACATATCTGGAGCCATTTTGATATTAAGGCTCAAGATTTCCTGAAGATATCATTCTAATCCAAGACAGTATAAAAACAGTTGGTTAGATGTGAGCATGTTGAATCACAGAAAGCTTAAAGCATATTTTCCATATTCTAGAAAACAAGGAAATTTGTGACACATTTTATAAAATTTTTAGTGCCAGAGTTACAATAATTTTGCTTTTAAAAGAATGAACTCCCACTAACTGGAAACCTAGATAGGCAGAATGCCTTGTAACCTGGTGATGCCAGATAAATGAGGTCTTACTATCCACAGTGTTTCTGTAGAGACAAGAAAAACCCTTCTCTACACTGGTCACCCTTAATTATACTGAGTTTTTGGTGTGTCTCTTCAGGAGAAGGTCACCATGTCAAGGATAATGAGGGGAAATGGCATTGTGAACATTACCTACCGGGTGAGACGTGGTGTATTTCTTTCTTTCAATTATTGTCTCCTTGTTTGAATCATTAGCATTTGGCAGATTTGTTGCTGAGTTTGTTGTTCTGATTTAAAACTTGGGGTTACGTTGAATATGCTCTTACCCTGATCTTATATTTCTGCCATGACTTGCATTTCTTGCTGAGTTTCTGACTTGAATTGCTCTATTTTTTTTTTTTGCTGAGCTTTGCTTTGTCTTGTTGTAATCGTATCTGGAAGTGTTTTCCTCTACCCCCTTTCTTCTTGTTATATTTCTCGTTTGGCCTATTGTATTTCTCTGGGCCATTCATTAGCTTTTTTTTTATTTTAAGTTATTTTCCTATTTAGTATATGCAGTACCTAATCAATAAACTTCCTTGCTTGCTTCAGGAATTCCAAGTTATTGTGTTTTCTGTCGGCTTTGATATTGCCGAGTGGGGTTTCTGTGCTTTGGCTAATGTGCTGTTGTCTAAATTTGCAGTGTTTCAGCTCATTACACTGACTTTAATTTTGATGTATTTGTATTTTATCCAGGTCAAGTCATGTTTCTTTCCTCTATGAATTTAATTACTTTCTGCCCGGGCAACATTGTGTTTATACAATTGCTGCTAAAGCGGACAAAAGGTTTCTATTTAAATTACCACCCAGAACATTAGCAGTTCAGTCTAAAAGATACACGGAACACCTCTGATTGATGTCTTACCTTTGTGTGGGAAAGGAAATCTAGAATATTGAGAGGTCTTCTTTATATAACTTAGTCAAGCCTGGTTTATAGCTGTGGAGTCATTAATGTAGGAGATGAAGATAGGGCTATGAGGTCACCGTACTGCTTCCTTGTAAGAAAAGAATATATAACCAGTTTCTATTCTGTACAAGTCATACCCTTACAGAAGGAAAAAAAATCTTAAGTGTTTAACTTAAATTTAACTTGACTACCCAAGCTATGGCTCTCATCTTTCTGTGTGAGTGTATGCATCATCTCTAGGATCCTGGGTTTGAATCTTGGTCTTTCTCTAATAATTTTGCATTTGAGTTTGTAAGTCAGGAGCATTGCTTGAGTTTCCATTGTATGCACGGTGATATAGCAACTGATGGAAAAACAGATGACTTGGGAAACATGGTAACTCTTCCTGTTTTCAGTAATTTCCAGTAATGGGGAATGCATATGAGAAATATAGCTTTGAAACTAGAGCCAGGGAAGCAGCACAATAAATCCATGGTTGGTTATTTCTAGGGTTTAATTTGCACACCTCCTACAGACATTGCAACAGTGCTTGGAAATGCTTTGGAGGCAGAGGCTTATAGGCTTGTCTGAACAAGTGTTATAGATAAATGTCATCAATTGGCCCTTGAATATGAGCAGCCGGTGTGCTCTCCCCTCAATTGCTTGGTTCCACTTTACAGGTATTTAACACACACACACAAGAACTTACTCTCCACTCACTCTGTTTATACCATACTGTATTTCCCACAACGATCTGTTGTTGAGCACCCGTGCTCAACAAAACTGTGCCATTTACTAAGGAGAAGAAAAAAAGATTTTTTAGAAAATGTCAGTTCATTTTTTGTAAGAGCATTTCTCTCATACTGGATAATTTCTCTGGGCCTCAATTTTCTCACCTGTATAATGGGGATAACTGAAATACGAAAAAAAAACATAACATTTCCAAAGCATTCAGATCAGAATGTGTCACAGGGTGAGAGCTCTGTCAGGGAAAGGTATTTTCCTTCTGCTTTCCTCTTGTCAGTATCAATCATCTCACCCTATCAAATAAAACTAAATTTCTGATCTATTTCATAGCCAAGATTATGATGACATATTACATTAGCACATTTGACCTTGATAGAAAACGATTTTCCTTAGTTTATTGCCTAGCAGTAGACTGGTAAATTCTCTGCTTCCTATACCCTATGGCCCTTCTCTTGCCAGGGCTGGAGCCACGTGACCTCTCCTCTGAGGCTCACCCTCCCCTAGTCCCTGGGGCCAGTGCTGAACTCACCTGCAAGATGCAGACTCTTGTGTTAAGATTCTCAAAAAGTCAATCCTACTGAAGAATCTGACCTTGACTTTGTGCATCCTTTTGACAAAGAACCTCCTAGCACCTTCCCACTCTCATCTTCTTTCTTACTTCTGGTAATTGACTCCTCTGTGTTCTTGGAAACTTGCCCAGTACCCTAAAACCTGTGCTGCTGTCTGGCTCTTGCTAGGCTGCCCTCCGACACTAAAACCTACTCTGCATTCTTCTTGGGACTTTAGATTCTTACTATACACAAGGCCCTTGTGCTGAATTTGTGCTACCTTGTCTGGCCTTCCAAGTTCTACCGATTCACAGATGAACATGGTTGTTCTTGTCTGTCTGTCCAAATCTCTCTATTCCAGCCTTATCTTTTTTTCCTTTTACTTTAGCCTCTGCCTCTCTGATGTATCTGTGGCATGTTTTGAGTACCAGCTTATCGTTATGCCCTGCCCATACAAACCCATACAATTAGAACATACTTTTTCCCCGAGCTTTCAACTGGGTATTCAGACTACCTACCCACCTATGTAAATACACCTACAACGGGTTGTGCCTTTCATTCCAGATCTGATCTGCTGTGCTGGGCAGCTTTACTCCATGATCTCATGCAGACTTCATGTAACATTATGGCTTTGCTCTGTGACAACCCTACATTTTCTTTATGTTTGTGTTTGTGGCTTTTTGGTGTGACAGGCCCTTTTAGATCAAAATGTTTTTTCATGTAGCCCTCTGAGTCCTTTAGATCCTCATCAGAATGGATCCAGTATGAACTTACCTTATTCCAAACCGTGTTCAATATGGAACAACATGGTAACCCATATTTAGAACAGGACAGGTAAAGGGTGCAGAATTTTTATGAACTCTAAAACAATGTCCACAGTTACAATGAAGCATCTACATAAAATTGTATAATATGTTATTCTTATTCCTCAAATAGCCTAATTGATTGTTCATTGGGCTCACTCAGCCAAAAGTAGAGAGAAACTTTGTACAGACATCATTAGTTTTTCTCCATTTAGAGATTAATCATGAAGAGCTCTGGCTCTTTAATTCTGTAATTTGTATATTTAATGGGCTGCTGCAGAATCTATGACAGTAATTAGCATAGCCTGAAAACTCATTAATACGCAACAACATGATTAATGCAGCATTAATGCAAACATGACTGAAGTTATTTGGGTTATGTAGTAAGAAGATTAAAGCTAAAATGTCCTGTTTGTTTTACCAGTGGTGAGTATAATAGGGTGGCAAAAAAAAATAAAATAAAAACAGGTATCAAATTAGTGGTTTTAGAATAGGGAAAAAACCAGCAAATTTTAAATCAAGGTGACTTCCTCTTTCACTTAGCCCTAAAATTTAAGGCATAAAATATTCTCTACTTTTCCATTTATTCATTTATTCATAAATTTATCATTACAAAAGGTAAGTTCCTTCAACCTTTTAGTTTAACCTAGTTAATCTTTCAGCAGCTTTAATATAATATTATTAGTCTTACAATGAAAAATCTTTAAATTATACCAATCTTTGACCAGTACATTACACATTTGTTTTGAAACAAATATACACTATTGGCTTCAACAAATAATTAAAGGATCTGCTGCTAATGATGTAAAAGTTGCATACTATGCCCCCTTCTCACTATATTACCATCTTAAGTCAATATTCAATACTTTATAAGATACTATCATTTTAATTCCATGTATTTCAACAAAACTACATATTTGTCATATATTACATGTTAAATAATGAAATAGTCAAGTCTTTTGGGTGGTACAGCTGTAAAAGTCTTGCTTGTTGTTCTTGCCCTCTTACTTAGTCATATTGAAGCACTTTTTTTTTCTATTTGATACAGTCTGCTTTATTAGCTGTTCTAAACTTTAAATGACTTACTTCTCCATCTTGTAGTCAAATGTCAAGAGTCATTTATAATACCTGAAACAAAACTTGCATTTTCAGGTCAAGCAATCTTGAAAGACTGGGGAAAAAAAGTGTATATCAGCTTTCTTGTGCTTGTTTTTCTCTGCAATAAGAAAATGTTTATGATTTTATTTTTTCTTTAAAAATCAAATGAATATATACTAGATACCAGGCTCTTGGCTGGGTCTTGAGGCGGCAAAGTGAATCCGTCATACGGTATCTGGACTTGAAAATGACCATGTTTTAGAGAAGCTCTTTTCCACCTAAGAATTTCAACAGATAGGAGCAAAATAGCACTGTAGAAAGCAAACAAACAAACAAATCAGCATTACTGCTACCAACAGATGGCACTCTTAGTGGCTTGAATCATGACTGTTTGTGGGACAAGTGGATTTGCTAACAGACTTTCAAAGGATAGTCTATTTTTAAGGAGAAAAACCTCTATAAATGCAATAAAGCGGTACTCATGCTCAATTTTCTTTAACTAGGGGTCTTGTCAAAATCTAAGATTTCTTTAAAATCCTGTATGTAGACTATTTCACTTAATTTAAATATATCATCTTTCACACAAATGGACATGTGTGAAATTAAGTTGTAGTAGAAATTTAAAGCAACATATTTAGAGGAAAACTGGTCTTTATATATAATCTATACAATATTATATTAGTCTAGCCAACTGGTACTTACAAAACTAAGCAAGTAAATTCTACTGAAGTGTACCAGCTTTCTATTTATTTTTAAAAGGGAAGACCTAGAAATAGAGAGAAAATGCATCATTGGGTAAAATCATTTGCCTCTAATATTTTATTTCACCTCTATGGGTTTTAGTGCACTAGAGTACTGTTTAATCAGACCATTACCAAATTGAATAAATGGATACTTAGTGATTACTGGACTATTCAGTGATGGAGTTTCGGAGAGCTTTTTATAAATAAGCTTTCTTTGAATAGTTTGTATAAGACCATCCTAATAAATAATATGGAACAGAATCTATTTGCTACACAATATCTCAGTCTTTTCTTTATTTCTGTATAGTGATGAAACAACCAGTCTTTTTAGATTGTAGCCAGACCATTTTGCTAAGAAGGTATGCAGGCTTGGGCATCCTATCCTCATACCACCATTTATAGTGTTTCCAATCACTGGTTCAGAAAAATGGAGAAATGGGACATTTTTGTTTTCTCCTGAATTGAACATAGCCAAGACTCTAATACATATAGAGAATTTTTTTTTTCCTGTAGCTATACTCCAGGGACCTGTTGGTGAGGTCCTTAAAAAGTGGTAAAAGGATGAACTGGTTCACTCATTATTAAAGCTTGGTGTCATAGGTAGCAAGGGGATGTCCCATTAGAATTTGGAGATCAGGAATGGTTTTTGGCCTGGATTTGGGGAAAGCAAGAAAGAAACATGCTGATTAAAGGTTGAAACAAAAAGCAAACATTTTCTCTAAACTCTAAATTATTGGGGGCTCATCAGTTGTCACATCTTTTCCAAATTAGTGTCCCCAATAATGTGCACTGTCTGTAAGAGACACTCAATATTCATTTCTTTTTTACAAATTTTTATTGAAATTTAGTTGACTTACAATGTTGTGTTAGTTTCAGATGTACAGCAAAGTGATTCAGTTATATATATAAATATGTATATTCTTTTTTAACATTTTCTTCCATTATAGGTTATTACAAGATAGTGAGTATAGTTCCCTGTGCTCTACAGTAGGTCCTTTTTGGTTATCTGTTTTAAATACAGTAGTGTGTGTATTTTAATCCCCAAATCCTAATTTATCCCTCCCCCACCTTTTCCCTTTGGAAACCATAAGTTTGTTTTCTATGTCTGTGAGTCTATTTCTGTTTTGTAAATAAGTTCATTTGTATCCTATTTTTAGATTCCATGTATAAGTGATGTCATATGATATTTTTCTTTCTCTGTCTGGCTTACTTCACTTAGTATGATAATCTCTAGGTCCATCCATGTTGCTACAAATGGCATCATTTCATTCCTTTTTATGGCTGAGGAATAGTCCATTGTGTGTATATACCACATCTTCTTTATCCATTCATTTGTCGATGGAAACTTAGGTTGCTTCCAAGTCTTGGCTGTAAATAGAGCTGCTATGAACATTGGAGTGCATGTATCTTTTCAAATTATGGTATCCTCCAGATATATGTCCAGGAGTGGGATTGCTGAATCATATGGTAGCTCTATTTTTAGTTTTTTAAGAAAGACCTGTACTGTTCTCCATAGTGACTTTACCAATTTACATTCCCACCAACAGTGTAGGAAGATTCCTTTTTCTACACACCCTCTCCAGTATTTATTATTTGTAGACTTTTTGATGATGGCCATTCTGACTGGTGTGGGGTGGCACCTCTTTGTAGTTTTGATTTGCATTTCTCTAATCATTTGTGATGTTGAGCATCTTTTCATGTGCCTTTTGGCCATCTGTATGCCTTCTTTAGAGAAATGTCTATTTAGATCTTCTGCCCATTTTTTGACTGGGTTGTTTGGGTTTTTTTTGGTATTGAGCTGCATCAGCTGTTTGTATATTTTGGAGATTAATTCTCTTGTCAATCACATTGTTTGCAAATATTTTCTCCTATTCTGTAGGTTGTCTTTTTGTTTTGTTTATTATTTCCTTTGCTGTGCAAAAGCTTTTAAGTTTAATTAGGTCCCATCTGTTTATTTCCATTACTCTAGGAGATGGATCCAAAAAAAATATTGCTTCAATTTATGTCAAAGAGTGTTCTGCCTGTGTTTTCCTCTAGGAGTCTTATAGTATCTGGCTTTACATTTAGTTATTTAATCCATTTTGAGTTTTTTTTGTGTATGTGTATGGTGTTAGAGAATGTTTTAATCTCATTCTTTTACATGTAGCTGTCATCAATATACATTTCTTAAATAGAGTAAGAACTTACTGTAATTTTACTCAGAAATATATTTCTGTATAATGAAGGACTGTGTGTGCTTGTGAGAAGTTAGACTCTGAGAAGGTTGTGCGATGAGGATGCTGAGACTTTTGTTCTCCCAGAGAAGCCCTGAGATTGCTCAAGTTGTAAGACACTCTCTTTCTTGGAGTTGGACAGGTATTCAAGATGTGTCTAATTACAAGCTTTCTGTTTTGTAAACTGTAAAATAAAGGTACAATATAGCCCTCTGTTGTTAATACCAAATCAAGGGCATCTCAAAGCAAGCAAAAATCAATAGACTTTAATAATAATAATAGCTAATACTTATACAGGGCCAAATGGTTCTAAATACCTTATACATATTAACTTATTATTTCATCTTCCCAAGAATTTTGTGAAAGAAGAAACTATCATTATCTCCACTTGTACATGAAGAAATTAGGTACAGAAAGGTTAAATAAGGTCCAAGCTCACATATAAATTAAGTTCAAGAGCTGGTATTTGAATCCAGGCAGTACACTCTAGCATCTATCTTTAATCACTAAGCCAAATACCAAATTCCCCTTCTTTGGAGTTACACCAAAGAAATATCTTAACAAAATGATATAGGACCTTTGGAAGGAAAAAAAGAAAGATTGTTTTAACTCTTGCAACGCTGTTAAGTTGGAGAACAGGTTGAAGGCCAGGCAGCTGCCTCCTATTTAGCCAGGGAGAGGGACGGGTCCTACCTTGGGCCCTCTTTTAAGTACATGGAAGATGCTGTCAATTCCTTTTTACCCTCTGATTTTCTCTATACTTCTCCAAAAGTGGTTAATATGGTTTTAGTGATTTAATTGAGAAGCTATGCAATTATATTACCTGATTAAAACAAAAATGTTCGTTCATGAACAGGTTTGTCTGCACACAGGCAAACATTTCTCTGACTTTTAAAACAAGTTTGACTTATTTTTTACTGAATTGAATTTACCTAATATTTTAGTCTTATGGTGATAAAGTATTAGAAATGAATTAGTAGCCAATTTCAAATACATGCATTGTTACCATGCAAATCTGTTGTTCTCAATTCCTAGAATAGTGTGAACTAAAGAAAATGGAATTAAGTTGTGGTAAGAATGGACTCAGTTACATATAAGGATTCACTTCATGACAGTAAGATTGATTATACAATGACATGGGCTGCTAAGAGGATTATGAAATTTTACTCTTTCATTCATTCAGCATGCATTTATAGGCATTCTAGTATTTTCAAAACACATTTTTAGAGTTAATAAATATTGCAGTCTGATCACATTTGGAGATTAGATATTCCTTGGCCTGGCAGGAGAAGACTGGTCCCTTTTAGTAGAATATCCTTTCCCTCTGGAGAGTACCCCAAAATGTCGTTGTAGTAAAATACTTGATCCTTAACACACTGTGGTTGCCCAAGCTGTAGAAGATTACCAAAGACAAGGTAATCTAGGGAGCCAGCAGAGCTCCCCGCCCCTTGCCCTACTTCTGACAAGCAAGATAAAGTGGGGTAGGACAGGGATGGGATGGCCATGGGTTTCATGGTTATTCTAAATTGGCTTCCATGAATCTTCAGGAGTGTCCCCATTCGTTCATTCACTATGTATATGAGAGCTGGTATGAAGTGATTATGCCAAAATTAGATGTGTGTTTAAGTGTTGATCTACAGGAGGCCCCTAATCCCTCGGGATGCTTCTTGTTTGTTTGTTTTTGTTTTTCATTTGTCACAAAGTTGGAAGTATAGCCAGCTCCTTCCTCTTGGATTCCTTTACTCTTAAAGACAGGATTCTTTAAGAACCATAATGTGGTTATAGCGTTCTCTTCAAAATGTAGGGTCAGAATCAGAAGTAGACATTTTGATTTCATTTTGAGCTAACAATGTATTATTTGAAAGTTCAACAAGAGAAATTGTTCTCATTTGATTACATTTTAGAATTCTAGTTTGCTCCAAAGGAGCCTGAAATATGTGTTACTATTGGTCCAATTGCTTGGATCAGCTGAGATTGTTAGTACAGAAAGACTTCGGTGTAGAACTTCCAAAGCAGATTCTTTTTAATGCTGCTTGGGGTCATTGAACACTTTCAACCATTAGACTTGACATGAAAGACACTAAATCATTTCAAGGTCAAGGTCACTCAGAAATTGTACTAATGCTGCAAGTGAGTGGAATTTAATTGTTTTCTCCTGATGCTCGTATTACAAAATAAAACACAGCATATTTCAGTACATTTTGTATACTTATATTAAAATAAACTTTTGAAATCCCTTTTATTTGACATGAATCAATATATAAAGGTAACTCAATGAAACATGTATGCATATGTGTGCATGTATATGTGCAATGGTATATATGAATTATATATGTATATGCATGCACCTAGATCTTCTGTGAGGTATAAGATATGAAAGTAGAACTGATATGCTTTATAGATATATGTCCAAAAGTTTATTTTTTGAGTTGTATAAAAACAAAAACTAAATAATGATACAAATTCATTTTATTAAAGAATATTTTCATAACTACCTTTTTCTTTAACCTAAGTTTAAACACTTTATTTGCTAGAGTCACTTGTTAAAATGTCAACCATTTTACAAGAGGTCAAGGTAAAACATATTATTTGTTTCAGGAAACCAAAATACATGCTGAATTTTCTATTTTTTGCTCTATAAAATGATTAAGTATTATGTTGATTATAATTCACAATCCAATTATCATTAAATGGCATTCAGTCATATTTTGCATTATCAGACTTCAGTCCAACACACAACAATTTTCGAAAATGAGCTCAAAGTGGAGTGTATTTATGTAGTAGATGAAATATAACTTTAAGGTGTTTGGAATTGAATATATATAGTATGTATAAAGAGGAGGGATGATACTTTACAATTATTGGTTATTAGTGGAAGCATTTTTTAATTAAGAATGATATCTTCCTCATAATATACTTGTCTTTCTTGTAAAATTCTAATTTTTTATTAATGATTATATAAATATTTTGGTGTGCAAGAGCAATTTGGGGGAATAATCTGGAGTTGGATGGATGGATAAATATATAGAGATGTAGACAGATAGATTTATATAAATAGATCTATTTTTCTGTAGTGTATAAACATTTTAACCTAAAACTTCATGCAATATAGGTCTATATTTTTGTAATTGAGATAAAGCTACTCAGAAGAGGAAATCATCTTAGATGTTCTTTGGTGACATTGGTTACATTTTACAGCATTTGACTTATTAATTGCTTTTGATAATAGAGTGTTTATTTTGGTGGTTCCTTCCATGGGGAATTCCATGAGAATTCCAAGAAACTGTGGTTTACTAGTCACCTAAAACGTTTCTTCCTTTGGAAAACATTCTTTGCTCTTACACACTCTGTTAGCCTAAAGTTTCCTAAATGTTTGAGATGCATCATACTCATGTTTAGGTCCATCTACCTTCTACAGAATACCAATTCAAGAAATATAATTTGAGAGAAGGAAAAAAAGTGTTTAAAAAATCAGCAAGAAGCATAGTAATCTAAAACAACAGATGATAATTGGACAAACAAACATTTACCATTCACCTTAATGGTTAAAAAACTATCAATTCTTATTTAGTTGGGAACAATAAATAATGCTTATCATTTGTACTGACTTTTTTTTTTTTTTTTTTTTTTTTTGTGGTACGCGGGCCTCTCAGCGTTGTGGCCTCTTCCGTTGCGGAGCACAGGCTCCGGACGCACAGGTGCAGCAGCCATGGCCCATGGGCCCAGCCGCTCCGCGGCATGCGGGATCCTCCTGGACTGGGGCATGAACCCATGTCCCCTGCATCGGCAGGTGGACTCCCAACCACTGCACCACCAGGGAAGCCCTGTACTGATTTGTAATATTATTTTGGAAAATATAGCCCATGTATTAAGACAGAATTAAGAGGTAGGATTATTGGAAAGGAGTAGACAAAATTATTTTTTCCAGAAGATATAAGCATATATATTAAAAAAGGAGAGAACACCAAAGCTTATTATAGATAATAATGTTACAATAAGATGGTTGATTAAAAACAAATGTACTAAGTATTTTTCTGTGATTCAGTAATAATGAATCTAAAAATGATCTTATTCATAATGGCAATAAAATATATAAAATCTTGTATAAAGTTAAAAAGACATGTGCAGGATCAGTTTAAGGAAAAGAAAAAACATACTCATAATAATGATTTTAATGTTAATATAAAAAGTGAATGAATTGAGAAGTAGTTAAAAAACAGAAGGGAAGGATACTGAGAGGAAGAATGAATTGTCAGATATTAGAAATATTATCAGATAATACTGCTACAAAAATATATCAGTGGAACTAAATAGAAAGTACAGAGATTGAGTCAATAGAATATGCTAAAGGTGGGGTTACGGCCATTAAACATTTATTCAGCAAATATTTTTGAGCATCTATTATATGTCAGCCATTGTTCAAGATGGTAGAAATGCAGAAGTAAATAACACAAAGTTCCTGCCTCATGGAATGCATTATTTTTACATGTCCAGGAACAAAAACCAAAACTTGGATATATCCCTATCTCACACTATGTGTCAAAATAGATTACAAATGGAATATAATGTTAAATATAAAAATATAGGAAATGAATGGGAAAATGTAAGTAAGTAACAAATTTTTAGTTGAGAAACCTAATTATAAAAGCAAAAGAAAAGGAGATACCATTATTGGAAAAGAACAGATTTTAATACATAAAAATTTACACAATTTTTATAATAAAAATAACATTAAAAATAACTGTCCACAGTAAAAAAAATATATTTTTTTAATTTAAAAAATCTGTAAGAAAAGAAAGTAAATGACTGTAACATATGTGACAGACAGTGAAATAATACCCTTAATATGAAAAGAGAACTTACAAATCAATAATAAAGACAAACTACCCAACTTTAGAAAAAATGGTGAAGAATTTTGAAATACACAGATGAAGAACTTTGATGAAATTTCAACTTTAGGGTTCATCCTAGAAATAAAATTAAGAACTAATAGGCAGAACACTCTATGACATAAATCACAGCAAGATCCTTTTTGACCCACCTCCTAGAGAAATGGAAATAAAAACAAAAATAAACAAATGGGACCTAATGAAATGTAAAAGCTTTTGCACAGCAAAGGAAACCATAAACAAGACGAAAAGGCAGCCCTCAGAATGGGAGAAAATTTTTGCAAATGAAGCAACTGACAAAGGATTAATCTCCAAAATTTACAAGCAGCTCATGCAGCTCAATATCAAAAAAACAGCCCAATCCAAAAATGGGCAGAAGACCTAAATAGACATTTCTCCAAAGAAGATATACAGACTGCAAACAAACACATGAAAGAATGCTCAACATCATTAATCATTAGAGAAATGCAAATCAAAACTACAATGAGATATTGTCTCACACCGGTCAGAATGGCCATCATCAAAATATCTACAAACAATAAATGCTAGAAAGGGTGTGGAGAAAAAGGAACCCTCTTGCACTGTTGGTGGGAATGTAAATTGATGCAGCCACTACAGAGAACAGTATGGAGGTTCCTTAAAAAACTAAAAATAGAACTACCATAAGACCCAGCAATCCCACTACTGGGCATATACCCTGAGAAAACCATAATTCAAAAAGAGTCATGTACCCAAATATTCACTGCAGCTCTATTTACAATAGCCAGGACATGGAAGCAACCTACATGTCCGTCAACAGGTGAATGGATAAAGAAGATGTGGCACATATGTACAGTGGAATATTACTCAGCCATAAAAAGAAACGAAATTGAGTTATTTGTAGTGAGATGGATGGACCTAGAGTCTGTCACACAGAGTGAAGTAAGTCAGAAAGAGAAAAACAAATACTGTATGCTAACACATATATATGGAATCTAAAAAAAAAAAAAAAAGGTCATGAAGAACCTAGGGGCAAGACAGGAATAAAGACACAGACCTACTAGAGAATGGACTTGAGGACACGGGGAGGGGGAAGGGTAAGCTGGGACAAACTAAGAGAGTGGCATGGACATATATACACTACCAAATATAAAATAGATAGCTAGTGGGAAGCAGCTGCATAGCAAGGGAGATCAGCTCGGTGCTTTGTGACCAGCTAGAACGGTGGGATAGGGAGGGTGGGAGGGAGGGAGATGCAAGAGGCAAGAGATATGGGGACATATGTATATGTATAACTTATTCCCTTTGTTATAAAGCAGAAACTAACACACCATTGTAAAGCAATTATACTCCAATAAGGATGTTAAAAAAAAAAAAAAAAAAAAAAAAAAAAAAAACTAGAGTAAGATTCCAAGTATCTAAGGCAGTGGAAATAGTTGCCTGACAGTGGTTGCAAGACTATCTATATGAAATGGAAAGGAAGATAAGCAACTTGAGAAGTCTCTTGCTATAAAATGAAAAGGCAGTTAGATGAAAATTCCAGTTCATTAATTTATAAAGTCACACACTACTACAGGAATTTAGAGATCACCTAATCCAGTACATCTATTAACTGAGGGCCATTCTGTGCAGGAAATAAGCATCCTGGCATATGTATGTTTCAGACAGTATTTGGTGATAATTCTTCCTTGTATACTTATCATTTGGAGATTATAAAGCATGATTGGTCCTTATAACAGTGACATTCAGGCAGTCACAGTTTTTAATTGTTCCTAGGTTGAAATGGAAGATTATTTTAAAAGATGAAAGAGAGCATTCTTTGTTTTATAAAGATTAACTACTGTTTCTCAGAACTTCCTACACAGTAAAATTCTTTATTCTTATTTTTCTCTATTATCTCTCTACTTTTTATCCTAATCTTCATTTACAATGTAATTTTTAGAATGCTGATCTGTTTCCCAAGTCCTTTAGTAGTAGGCAGATGAAAAACAATTTAATTTTAAAAATTAAGAAATAATACATATTTAAATAAATAACACATTTGGCATTCTAATAAAGAAAGCCATTTGGAGATTAATTCCAGGCCATTTCTATTCTTTTCAGATTAGTTTTCAATTGTTACTTTGTTAACTATAGTCAATGAAGATTTTGTTATTCATGTATTTATAGGGCTGGTTAGCCATAAATATTTTATGAATGGAGACATTTTTAGTACCATCTAATGGCAGTCAAGTAAAAAAAACTTTTTTCCAATTTAGAACTTATTTGCATAATTCAAAATAAGCTGTACAGCTAGAGTTGCTTCTATATGAAACTGAACTTCTACATTCCCTAATGCACCAAACAGGCAACTAGAAATCCATCCCCAAGCAAGTGGTATGAGTGGGAATGAAGCAGAAGGGATATTTTAGAATGAAGCCAAAGGATTTCTGCTTTCTTTATCAGGGCAAAGATAAGAAAATATCTATGTAATAGAATACATTAATTTTATGTGAAGAGTTATTTTAATTTTAGAAGCTCATGCATCAAGACTCCATTCTCCACACCCCAGTAAATTTCCTGACAAAATACACCTTGACTATTACATTAACATATTTAATTTGTGTTGTTTTACAGCAGTTCTTTATAAATCTTTGATCGATTTAATATACTGATCTAATAAGGCGTCTTTGATCTCTGATAGATTTGTTTTAAAACTGAGTCATATCTTTGTTTATTCTATTGGAATTTTTTATTGAATGAGAGATGAACAATGTGGCTTATGTCAGAGATAAGTAACTCTTACCCCAGTCTATACCTGTTTCTTTCATATGGCTCCTAGCAGGATTTGAAAAATTTGTTGACTGTCACATCCTTAGCATCGGGATCAATGGATTTTGTTGTGTGATGCATCTGAAGGAGAGTTTAGTGATAACACCAGATGCTAGTACCTTTCATCCTCATCTCAGTGTTTTGGTTTGATACTTCCTTCTACAATACAAGGAAGGGGCACTAGGCAGACTGTAAAAGCTAAATTCTAGCAGATATTTTTTTAAGTCAACAAGAAAGAGAGATACTGGTTGTGACAGTAGTTTAAAAAGCTTCGGAAAATGCCTGTCTTCTACTACAGTATAATTTTTATGAACATTTATCTATATCTATCACTTGGCTTTAGAAGCCCTGTGTGCTCTTTACATCATTGTCCATCAGCTAAATTATAATTCATCCTTCACAATCCAGCTCAGTCATCACAGCTTCTGTGAACTTTCACATATGCTGCTCTGCCCTCATTTTAACAGTTAGGCTTTTTTTTTTTTTTTTTTTTGCTATTCAACATCTGTGAATTATATATCCTTCTTTATGTCATTTATAGTGTTTTGTATTCATTTGGCCCACCTACTGTAGAACAAGTTCTATATGAGATGAGTATTATGCCCTTCTTATCTTTATTTCTCAGAAAAAAAGTATATTTTGGTGTAAGAAAAGGTAAATTAATGGAACTAAGTTATGTTTAAATTATCATCTATTTAATTTTCTCTATGTTTACAAGTTAAAATATTTTAAAGTAAGTTGTTATTTTCATATTCTTTTATTCCTGCTAAAAGTTATCTCATGTTAATTGCTTTGGGGTTTTTTAACTTTATGTAATATTTGATTGACTTTTCTCAACCAGTGGATCAATATCTATTTCTAAAGGGGAAAAAATGTTTACCCCTATAATTGAAGGTTAAAAGGAAAAAATATTTGACCTAAAAGCTATTCTAAATTTTTGAAGGATTCTTATGAGAGGACCATAGTCATCTATATGTAAAGTATAGATTTAGAAAATACAGGCATACTTTCAAGCCAGAGAGATTCAGGATTTGCCACAAGGAAAAATTTTCAATATAAAGGTGATTCACCAGTTGAACAAATAAGTGGATAAATATATCAATCTACAGAAAAATATAGAAGTAGCACTAAAAAATAGAGCTCTATGGCCGCTGTCACATGTCACTGTTCTAGCAGTCTTATCAATGCAATAAGAAATAGGAATTATAAAACTTGGACTTAAAATGATCAAATAATCATTATTTTTGGATAATATTAACTCCTATAAAATCCAAGACAATCTGTTAAAAATATGTCACTAATAGAACAGTCTATAAGTGACTGGATCTATATATAAATCAGTTTCTTTACTGTTCCCACAAAAACACTTATAAAATTAATAGAAACTTCTGCTTCAAATTTGGAGGTAGAAGAGTGAGGAGGACTTTCACTACAGTGGTAATGACAAGAAAAATCTAGGCTAAATAAATATCATATTTTTCTGTGAGGCTATCAAAGAGAAGGTAATGCAGAAAAACCTGGACAAACTGAATTTTAGTAAGAAGTAAGTGTTTCATAGTTGAAGGGAGAGCTGTGGAACTTTCTATATCTGAGGGTGGGTACTTGGTCCCAGAGGTATAAGCCTGATATATATATATATATAGGGAAAATCTTCAGAGTCAAGAAGAAATCAGCTGTCAACTGTCAATGTGCCCTAGTGACATGACATGAGATCTAGAAGAAGTCCAAATGCCAAAACAAGTAGCTCAGTTCCCAAATCCTATTATGCTCTCCACTCATATTTTGCCAAGAAAGTTTCTGCTGAAGAGGGCCTAGAAATGGACTCCTACACATTCTTCCAGTGATTGGTTCCAGAGATATGAAAGGGTTGAATCCAAATTTGAACCAAAAAATCTATAATCTCCTTCCAATTTAAATATGAATAAAATCAAAACAATGACATCATCAGTCATTGGGAGTTGGGATAATCACAAGTGAACTCAATGTAATTAGAGCCCAATTTCAGTTCAACACAGTCAATATAGGCATATTTCCAGATGACCAAATTATTAAAATTAGAATGAAAATAGTATAGCAAATATTATAAATATTTTAAAGAATTTAAAGGTAAAAATACATGTAGTAGATAAAGAGAATACAGCATTTTAGAAGAGAAATGATTGCTCTAAAAGGAATAAAATAAAAGAAGTTCAAAATCTTGATGAGCTTAACAGCAGATGGACAGTGCAAAAAAAAGATTAATGAATTTGAGCATAGTTATAAAATAACCACATGAAAACAAAGAGAAAAAAGATTGAAAGAAAAACAGAGGATGAGTAACTTGTGAGATAATATCGGGAGTTCTAACTTACGTGGAGACAGGGTTCCAGGAAGAAGGAAAAGAGAAAATAGGCAGAAAAAAATATTTGAGGAAACAACTGCTGATAAATCTTCAGATTTTGTGATAAAACAGCAGCCTATGGATCAGAGAAGCTCAGTGATTTTCAAACAGGATAAATACAATGAAAATCACATCTTAGACATGTTATAGTAAAAATTACTGAAACAAAAATAAAGAAAAAGAAAGAAACAAACCATCTAGGAGTAAAAAGGATGTTACATACAGGGAAATGATGAAAAGAATGATGGCTGATACTTCATCCAAAATAATGGAAGCCAGAAGATAATGAAATATCTTTAAAAACTTAAAAAAAAAAAGTCAACCTGAATTCTGTTCAGTGAAAATATTCAAAAATGAAGTTGAAAGACATTTTCATTTATATCTGAAGTGGTATAATATCAATTTCTGGTAGAATATTGTAGGTTAAGAATGCGTATGATGGTCCATAGAGTAACCATTTTAGGAAGTTTAGGTAAAGAAATGAGAAAGAAATAAAATAGAATATTTAAATAACTCTACTAATCCAAAACAAGTTAGGATAGGCACAATTAAAGAACAAATGCAAAAGAAAAAAAAGAAGAAAAAATCTACCCACCACCAGTCCCTCCCATCAGGAAGCTTGCACAAGCCTCTTAGATAACCTCATCCACCAGAGGGCAGACAGCAGAAGCAAGAACTACAATCCTGCAGCCTGTGGAACAAAAACCGCATTCACAGAAAGAGAGGCAAGATGAAAAGGCAGAGGGCTATGTACCAGATGAAGGACCAAGATAAAACCCCAGAAAAACAACTAAATGAAGTGGAGATAGGCAACCTTCCAGAAAAAGAATTCAGAATAATTATAGTGAAGATGATCCAGGGCCTCAGAAAAAGAATGGAGGCAAAGATCAGGAAGATGCAATAAATATTTAACAAAGACATAGAAGAATTAAAGAACAAACAAACAGAGATGAACAATACAATAACTGAAATGAAAACTCACTAGAAGGAATCAATAGCAGAATAACTGAGGCAGAAGAACGGATAAGTGACCTGGAAGACAGAATGGTGGAATTCACTGCTGTGGAACAGAATAAAGAAAAAAGAATGAAAATAAACGAAGACAGCCTAAGAGACCTCTGGGACAACATTAAACGCAACAACATTTGCATTATAGGGGTCCCAGAAGGAGAAGAGAGAGAGAAAGGACCCAAGAAAATATTTGAAGAGATTATAGCCAAAAACTTCCCTAATATGGGAAAGGAAATAGCCACCCAAGTCCAGGAAGTGCAGAGACTCCAATATAGGATAAACCCAAGGAGAAACATGCCAAAACACAGAGTAATCAAATTGGCAAAAATTAAAGAGAAAGAAAAATTATTCAAAGCAGCAAAGGAAAAATGACAAATAACATACAAGGGAACTCCCATGAGGTGAACAGCTGATTTCTCAGCAGAAACTCTACAAGCCAGAAGGGAGTGGCATGATATACTTAAAGCGATGAAAGGGAAGAACCTACAACCAAGATTACTCTACCCTGCAAGGATCTCATTCAGATTCTATAGAGAAATCAAAAGCTTTACAGACAAGCAAAAGCTGAGAGAATTCAGCACCACCAAACCAGCTCTACAAAAAGTGGTAAAGGAACTTCTCTAAGTGGGAAACACAAGAGAAGAAAAGGACCTACAAAAACAAACCCAAAACAATTAAGAAAATGGTCATAGGAACATACAAATTGATAATTACCTTAAACGTGAATGGATTAAATGCTCCAACCAAAAGACAGAGGCTTGATGAATGGATACAAAAACAAGACTCATATATATGCTGTCTACAAGAGACCCACTTCAGACCTAGGGACACATACAGACTGAAAGTGAGGGGATGGAAAAAGATATGCCATGCAAATGGAAATCAAAAGAAATCTGGAGTAGCAATACTCATAGCAGATAAAATAGACTTTAAAATAAAGAATGTTACAAGAGACAAGGAAGGGCACTACATAATGATCAAGGGATCAATCCAAGAAGAAGATATAACAATTATAAATATATATGCACCCAACAAAGGAGCACCTCAGTACATAAGGCAACTGCTAACAGCTATAAAAGAGGAAATTGACAGTAACACAATAATAGTGAGGGACTTTAACACCTCACTTACACCAATGGACAGATCATCCAAACAGAAAATTAATAAGGAAACACAAGCTTTAAATGACACAATAGACCAGATAGGTTTAATTGATATTTATAGGACATTCCATCCAAAAACAGCAGATTACACTTTCTTCTCAAGTGCACATGGAACATTCACCAGGATAGATCACATCTTGGGTCAAAAATCAAGCCTCAGTAAATTTAAGAAAATTGAAATCATTTCAAGCATCTTTTCTGACCACAATGCTATGAGATTAGAAATGAAGTACAGGGAAAAAAACGTAAAAAACACAAACACATGGAGGCTAAACAATACGTTACTAAATAGCCAAGAGATCACTGAAGAAATCAAAGAGGAAATTAAAAACTACCTAGAGACAAATGACAATGAAAACACGACAGTCCAAAGCCTATGGGATGCAGCAAAAGCAGTTCTAAGAGGGAATTTTATAGCTATATAAGCCTACCTCAAGAAACAAGAAAAACCTCAAGTAAACAATCTAACCTTACACTTAAAGGAACTAGAGAAAGAAGAACAAACAAAACCCAAAGTTAGCAGAAGGAAAGAAATCATAAAGATCAGAGCAGAAATACATGAAATAGAAACAAAGGAAACAGTAGCAAAGAGCAATAAAACCGAAGGTGGGTTCTTTGAGAAGATAAACAAAATTGATAAACCTTTAGCTAGACTCATCAAGAAAAAGAGGGAGAGGACTCAAATCAATAAAATTAGAAATGAAAAAGGAGAAGTTACAACAGTCACCGCAGAAATACAAAGCATCCTAAGAGACTACTACAGGCAACTCTATGCCAATAAAATGGACAATCTGGAAGAAATGGACAAATTCTTAGAAACGTATAACCTTCCAAGGCTGAACCAGGAAGAAATAGAAAATATGAACAGACCAATCACAAGTAATGAAACTCTGATTAAAAATGTGCCAACAAACAAAAGCCCAGGACCAGATGGCTTCACAGGCGAATTCTATCAAATATTTAGAGAAGAGCTAACACCCATCCTTCTCACACTCTTCCAAAAAATTGAAGAGAAGGGAACACTCCCAAACTCATTCTATGAGGCCACCATCACCCTGATACCAAAACCAGACAAAGATACTACAAAACAAGAAAATTACGGACCAGTGTCACTGATGAATATAGATGCAGAAATCCTCAACAAAATACTAGCAAACAGAATCCAACAACACATTAAAAGGATCATATACCGTGATCAAGTGGGATTTATCACAGGGTTGCAAGGATTCTTCAGTACATGCAAATCAATCAATGTGATACACCATATTAACAAATTGAAGAATAAAAACCATATGATCATCTCAACAGATGCAGAAAAAGCTTTTGACAAAATGCAACACCCATTTATGATAAAAACTCTCCAAAAAGTGGGCACAGAGGGAACCTACCTCAACATAATAAAGGCCATATACAACTAACACACAGCAAACCTCATTCTCAATGGTAAAAAAAAAAAAAAAAAAAAGAAGAAAAAGAAGAATGAAAACAAATAGTAAGATGGTAAACTTAAATTCAACCATATCGATAATTACATTGAATAAAAATATATAAACACACCAACCAAAAGGCAAAGATTATCAGACTGGCTAAAAGTACAAGACTCTAATATACACTGCTTACAAGAGATGTACTTTAAGTATAAAAAACAGATGGATTAAAAGTAAAAGGATGGAAAACATAAATCATGAAACACTTTTCATAACAAAATGGCAGTGGCAATATTTATACCAAAGTAATCTTCAAGACCAGTAGTATTACTGGAAATAAAGACATTTCACATTGATAAACAGTCAATTCTTCAAGAAGAAAATATCCTAAATGTATTAGTATGTAATAGTAGAGTTTCAAAATATATGAAATAAAATTTATAAACTAGGGAGAAAATAGGCAAATTCACTTCCATATGTGAAGATTTTTAAATGACTTTCTTAGCAATTAATAAAAGAAGTAGCTAAAGGATCTATAAGAATATAGAAAAGCAAGCAACACTACCAGTGAGCTTAAATGATATTTATTGAACACTATATCCCAGCCTGAAAAACACCCATTCTTTTCAAATGTACTTGGAAAGTATATACTGGACCATAAAGAAGTCTCAATAAATTTCAAAGGATTGAAGTCATAGTGCTTATTCTCTGACTACATGGAATTAAATTTAAAATATGTGAATGATATCTCATTTCTAAATGATATCTCATTTAGAAAATTTCTAAATATTTAAAATTAACTCATTTTTAAATAACATGTAAATCAAAAAAGAAATGACAAGGGAATTTTTTTAGTTGAAAGTTTAAAAATGAAACTACAGCATTATCAGCTTTTAAGATGCAGGTAAAGTGTTTAGGAGTTAATGTTTAGGTTAAATGATTATCTTAGAAGAAAAAGATCCAAGCCTTTCCATGTTCCTTATTAAAAGAGCTATCAAAAGAATAAATTAAACTCCAAATAATAAGATATAGAAAATAATTAAGATCAGATATCGATGAAATGGAAACAGATATCAAGGCCCAATGTTGGCTTTCAAGAATAATGGGTAGGGCTTCCCTGGTGGTGCAGTGGTTAAGAATCCGCCTGCCAATGCAGGGGACACGGGTTTGAGCCCTGGTCCGGGAAGATCCCACATGCCATGGAGGAACAAGCCCGCGAGCCACAACTTCTGAGCCTGTGTGCCACAACTACTGAAACCCACACACCTAGAGCCCATGCTCCACAAGAGAAGCCACCACAATGAGAAGCCCACACAAGGAAGAGTAGTTCCCGCTTGCCACAACTAGAGGAAGCCTGCACACAGCAACAAAGACCCAACGCAGCCCAAAATAAATAAATTAAATAAATAAATTTATTAAAAAAAAAGAATAATGGGCAGTGGAGGGTAGATTTTGAATTAATTTAAAAAATCAATCAGTGTGATTCATCACATTAATAGAGGGATTGGAGCAAAGTATCATATTTTCTCAATAGATCTGGAAAGGATTTGACAAAATTTAATACCTACTCATAATGAAAACTTTCAGCAAACTAGGAATAGAGGGGGACTTTCCCAATTAAATAAAGGACCACTTTGAACATCCTACAGCTAATATACTCAATGGTGAAACAATATGTGCTTTGCTTCTAAGATTGGGATCAACATTCAAATTTTACTAGTGGTCCTAGCCTCTGCAATAAAGCAATAAAATAAATAAAAGTCACAAATGTTGGAAAGGAAAAGGAAAATGTCTTTATTTGTAGTTGATGTGATTTTGTATGTATATTCAATCTCTAAGTACTAGAACTATTCAATAATAAGAATTCAGAAAGTTACATAAGATACATACAAAATCAATGTAGATAAAATTAATCAAATATACTAATAATAAATAGTTGAAAAAAGTGTAAAAGTAGCATTTAAAAGAGCACCCAAAGCATAATACTTAAATTTAACAAAATAAGTGAAAAGATTCTACACCCAAAATTGTAAAATGACTTAGGAAAATTAAAGTAAATATCAATAAATGAGAAGAGTTATCATGATTGTGGATGATAAACAAAAGGTTGTTAAAAAAGTCCTTCCCCTCAAGTCAATCTATAGGCTTAATGTAATTTCAATCAAAATTACAGCAAGCTTTTTTAAAGAAATTCTCAAGTTGATTCTACAGGTTAAAAGGAAATTCAAAAGGTCTAGAATATTTGAAAACAAGATTGAATATAGTCTGATGAATTTGTCAGACTTATGCTATCTGACTTCATGACTTAAAATAAGGCCACAAAAATCAAGACATTGTATTATTTCTGAAGTACTGACAAATAGATTAGAAATAGACCCAAATTTCCATTGTCAATTAAATTTGGTGAAGTTAAGGCAATTCAATGAGGAAAGCACAATATTTTCACCAATGATACTGTGTAATCTGGAGTGATCTGGAAAAAATGAAGCTGGATCCCTACCTCACATCATACATACAAATTGATCTGAAATGGAGTCAAAGTCCTAAAAATAAAAGCTAAAATTATAAAGCTTTTAGGAGAAAAATGAGAGAATATCTTGGTGACCTTGGTGTTGGTCAAGTCTTCTTAGGGTAAAAAAAGCACTATCCATTCAAACATGATAAATTCAACTTCTTCGAAAGATGCTAAGAATATGAAAAGACAAGCCACAGAATGAGTCATAGGCTACATATATGTTTTAGTAAGAAAATACCAAGCAGTTTTCTGAAATGGTTGTTCCATCTTACATTTACATACAGCAGAATTTAGTTTTTAATTTTAGTCATTTTAGTGAGTATTACATGGTATCTCATTGTAGTTTTAATTTGCAGTTCCCTGATGATTGATGAAACTGAGCATCTTCTTTGTGAACCTTATTATTCACATATCAGGGTTTGTTGATCATGACTGTTCAAACTTTTTAATTTTTTAAATTCTTTTATACAATTTTAAAGGTTACATTCCATTTACAGTTATTACAAAATATTGGCTATAGTCCCCGTGTTGTACAATGTATCTTTGTAGCCTATCTTATACCCAATAGTTTGTACCCCCACTCTCCACCACTATATAGCTCCTCTCCCCTCTCTCCATTGGTAACTACTAGTTGGTTCTCTATATCTGTGAGTCTGCTGCTTTTTTGTTATATTTACTAGTTTTTTGTATTTTTTAGATTCTACATACAAGTGATATCATAGAATATTTGTCTTTCTCTGACTTATTTTCACTTAGCACAATGCCCCCCAAGACCATCCATGTTGCTGCAAATAGCAAATTCCATTCTTTTTAATGGCTGAGTAGTATTCCATTGTATATATACCACATCTTTAGCCATTCATCTGTCGATGGACATTTATGTTACTTCAGCGTCTTGGCAATTGTAAACAATGCTGCTTTGAACATTGGGGTGCTTGTATCTTTTTGAATTAGTGTTTTTATTTATGTATTTATTTATTTATTTTTGGATATATACCCAGGAGTGGAATTGCTGGGTCATATGGTAGTTCTATTTTTAGTACTTTGAGAAACCTCCATCCTGTTTTCCACAGTGGTTGCAACAATTTACACTCCCACCAACAGTGTACAAGAGTTCCCTTTTCTCCACATCCTGGCCAGCATTTGTTATTTGTGTTCTTTTTGATGATAGCCATTCTGACAGGTGTGAGGTAATATCTCATTGTGGTTTTTTTTTTTTTTTTTGTGGTATGCGGGCCTCTCACTGTTGTGGCCTCCCCCGTTGCGGAGCACAGGCTCCGGACGCGCAGGCTCCGGACGCGCAGGCTCAGCGGCCATGGCTCACGGGCCCAGCCGCTCCGCGGCATATGGGATCCTCCCAGACCGGGGCACGAACCCGTATCCCCTGCATCGGCAGGCGGACTCTCAACCACTTGCGCCACCAGGGAGGCCCCTCATTGTGGTTTTGATTTGCATTTCCCTGATGATTAAGCTGTGTTGAGCATCTTTTCATTTGCCTCTTGGCCAGTTTCATTTCCTCTTTGAAAAAAATGTATTGAGTTGTAGGATATCATTGTAAGATTTCTTTATATATTCTACATATCGATGTCAGTTATGAGAATTTGAAATTCTGGTTCAAGATTTTTTTTTCATATCTGTAAATGCTTTTTAGCAGCTCTTGCATTCATGCTGGGGAGCTGTGTTATAGTTTCCTATAATTATAGTTTCTGTGCTTGGATTTTGGAGGGAAGAATTTTCTTCAGCTAAAATGTTTTGGTTCTCAATTTCATTTTGTTCTTACAGTAGCTGTATAGGATATTATATGATAATTTCCAGTCATTTTGAAATGTCTTACCTGTTGCTGAATATGCAATACCAATGGTATATCAGTTAGGATGAAGGTTTGGGGTAGGTTTTTTGGTTCAAGAGAGACACATCCTGTTGTTTTTGTGAATGGTGACAGAGGGTGCGCTCTGTGTTGATTTGTGTGTTTCCTGATTTTATGATTCTGTTTTGTTAATTCAGAACTCTTAATTTCCTGTTTGCTTCCTTCTCTGACGCTAAGAGATATGGCTCCTTGTAGTGCTTTCCCTTTCCTCTGGAAGCAGTGCCTTCCACGGATTGCTCTTTCTTTTCCTGGACCCTTTCAGGCCTCTTTCTTTGAATATCTCAGTAGCCAATATTTTGTTCTCAGTGTTGTTGTTGTTGTTTGTTTGTTTGCTTGCTTGTTTTTTTTTTAACTCAGGGAGGAACTGACTTTCAGGGGGTGATTTTATCTGACTTCTGCCATGGCTGGGTCCTTGCTGCCCTCTGCCCTTTTCTGTTCATTCTTTATTCTACTCTCAACTCCAGTGTGAACTCTGGTGCTGACTCTTCTGGTTTAGAATGTTTATTTCTCTGTTTCACATATTGAAGTTTTTAGAATTCTCTGTCCCCTAGTGACTCTATAGGCTTGGGTTATGGTGATTATATTTGTTCTCCTTCATGATCAGAATGGTTTTTAGAGAAAAATGCAGAAATATTAGGCCGCTATCATTATCCAATGGGAAGCTGAATCATCTGGAATAAAATTTTAAATGTTATAGTCATGAATATGCTAGAAGAAACTATTAAAGACTACTTTTTATTATTTTGTGAGGAAGGAAGTACTTTCTAATTAAAGCACAAATTCTAGAAGAAATTAAGAAAAAATGTTTTAAAATTTTGAGTCATTTTATTTTAGCCTGTAGAATAATGAAAAACAACAACATGAGGTTAAAAGGCACACAGCAAACTGGGAGAAAGTATTTGAAGCATCTATCTAGACAAAGGATCAGTGCGGTATCACCTCACACTGGTCAGAATGGCCATCATCAAAAATGTCTACAAATAATAAATGCTGGAGAAAGTGTGGAGAAAAAGGAACCCTCCTACACTGTTGGTGGGAATGTAAATTGGTGTAGTCACTATGGAGAACAGTATGGAGGTTCCTTAAAAAACTAAAACTAGAGCTACCATATGATCCTGCAATCCCACTCCTGGGCATATATCCAGAGAAAAACATAATTAGAAAAGATACATGCAACCCGATGTTTGTAGCACTATTTACAATAGCCAAGACATGGAAGCAACCTAAATATCTATTGATGGGTGAATGGATAAAGAAGATGTGGTATATATATATACAGTGGAATATTACTCAGCTGTAAAAAAAAAAGAATGAAATAATGCCATTTGCATCAACATGGACGGACCTAGAGATTATCATACTAAGTGAAGTAAGTCAGACACAGAAAGACAAATACCATATGATATGACTTATATGTGGAATCTAAAAATAGGATACAAATGAACTTATTTACAAAACAGAAATAGACTCACAGACATAAAAAACAAAGCTATGGTTACCAAGGGGAGCAGGGGAGGAATAAATTACAAGTTTTTTTAAAAACAAGGATCAACATCTAATCCTTCAAAAATTTATTGAGGGCTTAGAATGAAACAGGCACTGTTCTAGATTTATATTTTAAGGGATGGAGATATGAGGTAAATGAAATAAATGATAAAAGTATAGTACGGGCTGGAGATGGTGAGTGCTATGCAGAAAGGCAAAGCAGACGGGTGATTATAATTGTTAATAAACCAGTCTTAATGGGTCTCTCAGAGAAGTTGAATTTGAGAAAAGGCCTGTTAAAAAAATGAGATACCAAACCATGCAGATACCTGGGAAAGATGTTTCCAGGCAGAGGGAAGAACAATTACTGAGGTAGCCAGAATGGAGAAAGGGAGGGGAAACATAATTGGAAATGGGAGACATAGTGAAGGCTGGATTATTTAAGATGTTGTAGGCTATTGTGATGACTTTGGCTTTTACTTGATGTGAGACAAGAAGCCTTTGGTGGTCACCAGATAGAGGAAAGATGTGACCAGAATTGTCCTTTGATGGGATGACTCTAGCTATTATTTTAGAATAGACTATAATGTGTGTGTGTGTGTGTGTGTGTGTGTGTGTGTGTGTGTTGTGTGTTGGGGGGGCATGGAGCAAGGATGGAAAAAGGGAGGTCAAAAATGTTAGGGGAGATAATTACAATAATCCAGGAGACAGAGAATGGTGACTCATAACATATGATGAACTCAAATAGGGGCTTCCCTGGTGGCGCAGTGGTTGAGTCCGCCTGCCGATGCAGGGGACACAGGTTTGTGCCCCGGTCTGGGAGGATCCCACGTGCCGCAGAGCGGCTGGGCCCATGGGCCATGGCCACTGAGCCTGCGTGTCTGGAGCCTGTGCTCCGCAACGGGAGAGGCCACAACAGTGAGAGGCCCGCGTACTGCAAAAAAAAAAAAAAAGAAAGAAAAGAAAAGAACTCAAATAAATCAAGAAGAAACCAATAAATAGACCTTTGAAATTGGACAAGAGACATTTGTGTGCACAACTCCCATAAAAATATATGGCTATCTTTATGGCTAACATATATATGAAGTTTTTACTATCACCAATAATATGAAAAGTGAATTGAAACAAACCTAAGTTCTGATTCTTTCATCTCAGATCTTGAAATATCGATTATTGGCCAGAGTATGCGGATGTGGTCATTCAAACTCTGAAAAAGTATTGGGTTGGCCAAAAGTTTCCTTCAGTTTTTATGTAAAAATAAAAGACACATTTTTCATTTTTACCAAGAACTTTATTAAAGAACGTATTCACCATTTTGTTCTTCTACCTTCTGCCATTTTTCAGGCAACTTCATAACTCCATCTTCCCAGAACTTTTAATCTTTTTGAGCAAAGAACTGTTCTAGGTGCCTTTTACCGTCTTCCAGGGAATTGAAATTTCTCCATTAAGAGAATTTTGTAAAGACCAAAATAAATGGAAATTTAAAGGTGCAATGTCTGGTGAATACAGCAGGTGAATCAGAACTTTCCAGCCAAGCTGTAACAGTTTTTGCCTGGTCATCAAAGAAACACGTGGTCTTGCATTATCCTGATGGAAGATTATGCATTTTTTGTTGACTAATTCTGGACGCTTTTTGTCGAGTGCTGTTTTCAGTTGGTCTAAGTGGGAGCAGTACTTGTTGAAATTAATTGTTTGGTTTTCCAGAAGGACCTCATAATAGAGGACTCCCTTCCAATCCCACCATATACACAACATCCCCTTCTCTGGATGAAGACCGGACTTTGGTGTGGTTGGTGGTGGTTCATTTCGCTTGCCCCTTGATCTCTTCTGTTCCACATTACTGTACAATATCCACTTTTCATTGCCCGTCACAATTTGTTTTAAAAATGGAACACTTTTGTTATGTGTAAGTACAGAATCGCATGGGAAGTATGGCCAAGAAGGTTTTTTTCACTTAACTTATGTGAAACCCAAATATCAAAGTGATTAACATAACCAAGCTGGTACAAATGATTTTCAGTGCTTGATTTGGATATTTTGAGTATGTTGGCTATCTCCCGTGTGGTATAACATTGATTGTTCTCAATTAATATCTCTATTTGATTGCTATCAACTTCAACTGGTCTATGCGACCATGGAGCATCGTCCAGCAAGAAATCTCCAGCATGAAACTTCGCAGACCACTTTTGACAAGTTCGATCAGTCACAGCACCTTCTCCATACACTGCAGAAATCTTTTTTTGCATTTCAGTTGCATTTTTACCTTTCTTGAAATAATAAAGCATAACATGCTGAAAATGTTGCTTTTTTCTTCCATCTTCAACATTAAAATGCCTGCATAAAAATTCACCAATTTTGATGTCTTTTTTTAAATATGCACTGAAATGACAGCTGTCACATGCAATCTAACAAAATTGTTTCGAATGATGTTAAAGACAACTAAGCGCTATTAGAGCCATCTTACGGAAAAACCAAATGAACTTTTTTGCCAACCCAATATTTGAATTAATTATTAGTTTTCAAAGACCATATGGCAATATGAGTAAAATTTTTAAAAATTAATCTCTTTGACTGAACATTATCTTAGAGCCTACCAATATGCAAGCAAAACTGCTTGTTGCAATACTACTTTTAATATCAAAAAATTAGAAACCAACTAAATGTTATCTAAGATAAAATTATAAAATAAAGTATGTAAATGTATTTAGTTATTAGAGAATATCACGTATCTTTGTGAACTGAAGTGGAAAGATATCTGCTCTATGTTACAAAGTGAAAAACACTTACAGAAGCATTTTTCACAATAGCTGAGATATGGAAACAGCCCAAATGTCCATCAGTGGATGAATGGATAAAGAAAATATATATACATACACAAACAGGTACAATGGAATATTATTCAACTGCAAGAAAGAAAGAAATCCTACCATTTGCAACAAAATGGATGAATCTGGAGGGCATTATGCTAAGTGAAATGACCCAGATAGAGAAAGATGAATACTGTAGGATCTCACTGATATGTGGAATAAATTTAAAAAAAAAAATCAAGCTTGTACAAACAGGGAGTAGAATAGTGGTTACCAAGGACTGGGGAGATGTTGGTCAAAGACTACAAAGTTGCAGTTATATAGGATGAAAAAGCCTAGAGAGCTAATGTATAGGCATGATGACTATACTTAATAATACTATAATAATACTGTATGGAAAGGTGCTAAGAGAATAGATATCAGATGCACTTATCACACACAAAAATTAGTACCTATGTGAGGATATAGTATGTTAATTAGCTTGACTGTAGTAATCATTTCACTATGTATATGTATAAATCATTGTGTTGAACACCTTAAATATATGCAATTTTATTTTGAAAAATTTAAAAACTTACAGGTTAGTGTACGTGATGCAATCCAATTTCAGTAAAGAAAAAACAGATAAACAATGACATACATGTGTATAAATATTTCTGAGAAAAACTTTGCCAAACTGTTGGTAGTAGTTTCTCTGAGGGTGACAGGTAAACCTATAGAGAATGTTCACTTTCAGCTTTTATAGTTTGAATTTTATGTAATTCTATTGTTTCTTCATTTTCAGCAAACCTTTGTATTGAAGTTTAACATACAAACAGAAAAGTGCAAAAATCATAGGTGTACTGGTTGACAGATTTTAAAACCTGAATAGCTTTATGTAAGCAGCACGAAATTACTAAATAGAATAGTACTGATCCCCCAGAACCTCTGCATTGTGCCCTGTTCTAAACCCCAACCAGGATTACCACTATCTTGACCTTTAATACCATAGATTTATTTTGCGTGGTTTTACACTTGATGTAAAAGGGATCATGCAATATGTATTCTTTAGTGCCTAGCTTTTTTTTTTTTTTTTTTTTTTTTTTTTTTGTGGTACGCGGGCCTCTCACTGCTGTGGCCTCTCCCGTTGCGGAGTACAGGCTCCGAACGCGCAGGCTCAGCGGCCATGGCTCATGGGCCCAGCCGCTCCGCGGCATGTGGGATCTTCCCAGACCGGGGCACAAACCTGTGTCCCCTGCATCGGCAGGCGGACTCTCAACCACTGCACCACCAGGGAAACCCTGTGCCTAGCATTTTTTTTTATCCAATATTTTGTTTGTGAGATTCATGCCTGTAGTTGCATGTGGCTATATTTTGTTCATTCTCATTGCTATATTATACCTCATTTATTTATCCTTTCTGCAGTTGGTGGGCATTTGTGTATGTTCCATTTTAATGGTATAATAAAAAGTATTTCTATATACGTATTTGTATATTTTTCTGAAGCTGTGTGTGTGTCGGGGGGGGGATATATAACTTGGAGTGGAATGGATAGACCAAAAGGTATGCCTATATTTAGGAGATATAAATTAATAAGTACTGCCAAGCAGTTTTTCAGAATGGTGGTACCAATTATACTCCCACTAGTAGTTATGAGCATTCCAGTTGCTCTACGTACTTGAGTATATTTAGTATTTTCTATTCTATTTTAGCCATTCTGGTGGGTGTTCAGTGGTATTGCATTTTATTTTGCATTTCCTGATGACTAACAATGCTGAGCATCTTTTTCATACATTTATTTGTCATTTGGACATCACCTTTTTGAAGAGCTGTTTGCCCCCATTCTTTTAATGAGTTATTCATCTTTTTTTATTGATTTGTAGGAATTATATATATTTTTATTGGATATGTATGTTATCAAAAATATATATTATAAATATCTTCTCCTGTTATGTTAGTTACCTTTTCACTCTCTTATTTGTGCCTTTTCTTAGACAAAAGTTCTTAATCCTAATACAATTTATAACCATTTCCCTTTCTATTATACTTTTACCTGTATTGTTTTTGTTTAAGAAATCTGCCTATTCCATGGGCTTGTCACTGTACTGTTTTTATGATTAAATTTTTAAAGTTGCAAACACATTTACATAAAAGCTAAGTATTTCCATGCGGATCTTGGATTTTCAGATTTTTTTAAAATGTGAGGCCATGGTTGTATGTCTCTTTTATATATCTCTGTATCCCAATAGCCCAGAAGGGTGGCTGCACAAAGTATATTTTCCTAAAAATATTCCTTGGATGAATGAATAAATTTTTCTGTTGACATAGAAAAATGCTCTATCATTTCCCCAAATACTTGAAGGAAAAAATTGAACTTTAGAATATCTCCTGTTTTCTTTGCATCAAAATCTAAATTTTAGCAAGTGAGAAATATTTATTTTTCTGCCCATTTAAGTCAGCATGTCTCTTTAACGCAAACCTCTAAAAAGAAAAATGCTTTGGTACTGCTCTGCTCTGCTCAACATGTCTTCTTATTCTTGAGCCCAGGATGAAAGCACATTCATGAGGCACAGGAGAAAATAGGAGTCAAGATCAGTCACACAGTATATATTTAAAGCTTCTTCTCTAACATGGTACCACATGTCTGCTTCCATTTCTTTGCCCAAAGCAAGTCACGTGGCTGAGCCTAAAGTCAGCGGATGGGGATGTATAAGCATATGATTGACTACATAATTTAAGGCGTTTAGCTCAAAAGATAGGGTTTATCAATGTCTACAACATTGTCAAGAACATGATGTTTCAATGGAAGTGTGCATTTTAAAAATTTCTTTACTTGCAAAAAAACCCCTCATTCATTATAAATCTTTGTAATGTAAGGAAACAATTTGACCATACGACAGCAAATCAAGTTACTTTACTAAATCTTCATTTCTCACAAGAAATACCCCTTGATCTGTGTATTCTATTTTAGTTGGGCTAAATTTTATGTAACATTTCTGTGTTATGGAAGTGTAAAAGCTGGAAATTAAATGGTGTGTCTGAAAAACATATGCACATGCATATTCTTTTTTTTTTTTTTTTGAGGTACACGGGCCTCTCACTGTTGTGGCCTCTCCCATTGCAGAGCACAGGCTCCTAACGCGCAGGCTCAGCGGCCATGGCTCACGGGCCCAGCTGCTCCGCGGCATGTAGGATCCTCCCGGACCAGGGCACAAACCCGTGTCCCCTGCATCGGCAGGCGGACTCTCAACCACTGCGCCACCAGGGAAGCCCCACATGCATATTCTTGAATAACGTATGATATTAGTTGATTTTTTCCCAAGTATAACTTGGCTAAGTATTTCTGTAATTCTTATTGTGATTCATAATTTCATTCATCAAATTTCCCTTCATCTGGGGACGAGTAGTTGTATTCCCAGACTGAGCAATTATTATTTTCTTCCCTCATTCAAATCCTGGCTTTTGCTCCCCTGGTTACCACCATGTAGATGCCTACAGCACCCTGGTAGAGAGTGTTGTTGTCTTCATATTCTGAATTGTAGCTATTTTTATGAAATAACCTTCAGTTGTTTAATTTTAAAGCAATAATCTTAATTATAGTATTTGATAACACATATGAAATTTTAAAATGGTCACA
The DNA here is from genome assembly GCF_025265405.1 of Mesoplodon densirostris. Taxonomy (NCBI): domain Eukaryota; kingdom Metazoa; phylum Chordata; class Mammalia; order Artiodactyla; family Ziphiidae; genus Mesoplodon; species Mesoplodon densirostris. Next base: position 178,872,304 of record NC_082662.1, read on the forward strand.
GAAAGGTAAGCCATCTGTAGAAGAGAGCCACTCTGAACCAAAAGGAGAGAAGCTTAAGAGAAGAAGAGTTGATAGAAATATGATTTTTCTCCAGTCAGAAGGTACACCAGATTTTGGCCATGTCTTTGCTTTTGTTGGCAGATGTGTCCTCCTTATATCTGACTGTGTCACCCTAATAATTTGTTTCTACGTCTCCCATTTCATTCTCTACGTCTCCCATTTCATTCTCTACCAGATTTTTCTAGTGAGACCTCAATACCCACTGCCTACTCATCCATTCTGTCAAAAATTATCACCCAGCAGTTTGGACTCTGCTCGTTCTACTCAATTGAAAAAGATAGTAATTACCAGCTCTGTGAGCTTTTCTTCAGCTCTCATTATTCTGGACCTATAGGAAATGTTTACACAGTTAACTAACTTTGCCTTCTTAAAGTTCTCTCCTACCTATGTTTCCATTTTACAATGTGATCCTGATTGTTCTAACTTTATTATTGTCCCGATTCTTTCCTTCTCTTAAGTCTGGGACATTTTTCCCAGTGGCCCTTGCTGTCTCCCAGGGACATGATTTATTGGCAGGTGATTGCCAATTTATTTTTCTAGCCCCATTTTCTCTTCTGAGATTTAGTTTCTCATTTCCAAATGATGGATAGTTTTTTTTCCTTTACATCATTAATATAAACTCACTGTGCCCCAGATGGAGCTTATATCCTCAACCCCATATTGTCTTCGGTACCTGACCTTTCTAGTCCTGTTAATAATGCCACTTTTCCCTCAGTAATTGGTGAAAAGAATTGACCATCTTACCCCCATCATCACCTCATAACCACTTGTTTTAAGTGGTTCTTAAACACTTTTTCAAGTGGTTCTTAAACCACTTTTAAGTGGTTCTCTTCTGAAATATATAGACTCCATTCTTTCAATACATTTAGTTATGTGTCAGTCCTTAATTAAAATCCTTATCATCTTATTCCCCCAAAGCACAACAATATCCTAGCTGGTTCTTCTGTAGTTAAGTTATCTACATCCTCCAGACATTCCACTGTTAGTTTGGTTGCCTTCATCTTGACTTTGAGCATCTTCTTCCCTTCCTCCACCCAAATTTTAAAGCCTTCCTTTTGTCTATAGGATAAATTCCAAGTTTTTTAGTCCACTTAGTAGGAGAGGTGGAGTAATAAAGCTAGTATCAGGGGTTCAGGTGAGTTTGGATACTGAAAAGTGATGTATAGGGACAAACAATCTTATTCTAGGAAGTGAGAGAGACGCCAGGTTGGACCAGGTGCTGAATCTAACATCAAAAATGTAATATCCTACAAGGTGGGATAAAGAGAATCAGAGAGTGTGAAGTAATGAAATATCAAAATGAGTAGGACAGGTATGTTTGAAAAGGACCAAAAGCATAAAATCTAGAAGACAAAGATTCAGAAACTAAGAAGGCCAGGAGAAGTTTGAGTTGCCTCTTTGGAAAGTCTGAAGCCCACACGCCAGACTTGCCTTTGCTGGTATTAAAATAATTCACTCTAAAGATAGTTAAGACACAATCTTCCTTTCCATCTTTTTCTTCTACTCAAACTTCTCAAGCCAGATCGTCTATATATGGCCTGAGATGGGGTCTTGCCTGTTTCTCCAGATTCATCTCTTAACTGCCTCCTCCACATCCAACTTTCCTTAATATTTTGCCTGCCTCCAGGCCTTTATACAGTTTCTTCCAAAGTCCTTCATATTCTCTGAAAACAAGCTCAAGCATCTTATTCCTTGTGAAACCTTTTTTAACCCCTTTGAATCAAATTATGTCTTGTAAACAGGTCTGTATCACTTATCACACCTCACTACAGTTTTTTTTTTTAAATTCTTTTTCACCAACTAGAATTTAATGTCAGGCACCAGCTTGTTAGTTTTTCTTCTTTATTGTGTATCAGAGTACTCAACAAATGTTACTGTTCCACAGAAAATGTATTTTATAAAATGACAATCTGATGCTCACAAAATGATTTCTGACCTCCTGCCTCCACACCTGTGTTAAAACTTCTTCCTTACCATTATTGTACCTTCCACCTCCTTTCTTCACATCCATTTACTAAGTACACCAGGACATCATGTGATTTCCAGGGGTAGAAAGATGAATTGGACATGGTTTCTGATTGCAGGAACCTGTTGTAGTCTATTGAATCCAGGGTAAATCCCTCAGCTATGTAGGAACTTTGGTTACCAGCCCAGCATGAAGGCAGCTCTGTCCCCTTCCAACTTACACAATCCTGGTTGACTATATTACTAATCAAATCAATAGACATTAATTATTCAGTTTTGTGCTCTTGAGGTGTCATTTGGTTCTCATGTATGTTCTTGACCTCTTATTTGATTCTCCCTGTACGATGTGTCTGTTAAGACACACACATTTTATATCTCCAACTAAACTGGAAACTCTTGAGAGCAAAGATCTTAAACTTCTTTGCCAGTTTCAGTACATTAACAAAATGTCTTACACTGAGGAAGAGCTTGATAGTATGCATTGAGTGGGTGGGATACCTGTAGAATGGAGGTTGGGCCAGGTGGTGGTAGTGCGAAGACATCATAGAGAACTATTGCATGCTTCCCCTGCTTCCTGAGCAGGGGTAATTTCTGAGAGACAGGAGCACTGTGTGTCATGGGCAGTGCTGGTAGCTGATCTGAAGGGTGAGTGGAGCCCCTGGAATTCTGAAGGCTACAGACCATTTGGTTACAGGATGGCATCCCAGGAAATTGTCTCTGTGGACCACTTCATAGCAGATTTTTCTCGTTTTTAGCTTCTACTACTGGACAAGTTCTTTAAACTTCATAAGTATTTTAAACGAAGCTCCTTGTGTTTCTTTCACTCATGTCAAAAACCCATTTATTTTTATGACTCTGATAATATTACTGCATTGATCCCCTGGTGTCCAATTTTGGGTTGACAACATATCTTTTTATGTTGATGAGTTTTGCATATATTTAAACTTCATTATATATTGATTAGCAGGAGTGCAGGCTTGAGTTTCCAAGTATGGGTTGGCATTCCTAATGGGATACAGTTAAAACCAAATGGCTGGGACCATCCCAGTGCATTGCTCCGTATAATTCCCTGACTGTACTCACTACATCATAAATAATAATGAAAGTAAATGTACGTTTATCAGAAAGAATCAACAAAACCCAGCACTGATTCGCTGATTGCACTTGTCTCCCCAGGCATTAAGGCCAGCTTTCGAACGAGGGTGCCTGAAGGTTTGATTGTCTTTGCGGCATCACCTGGCAATCAGGAAGAGTATTTCGCAATTCAGTTGAAGAATGGACGCCCTTATTTTCTTTTTGATCCTCAGGTAAATGAGTAATCATAAGAGTTGATATTTTTGAGAGTTTACCAGGTACCAAGTGCTTATGTTTTCACAATGAATCCTCACCAAAACCTTAGAGGTGAGTACTCATTATTTCCACTTTACCAATGAGGAAAAGGAAGCTTACAAAAGTGATTTGACTTGCCCACAGCGATAATAGCAGAGCTTCAAAATCACAGTCTGACTAAGAATCTATATGCTTAACAACCATATGCTGCCTTATAATGAGGATTAAAACTTGTAAATGCATTTGAATAGATCTGTTTTTATTTTTCTTGAGAGCAAAATTGTGTCTCTATCTCCCTTCCTCTTTCTCTTTCGCTTTCTTTTCCTTCCTCCCTCCCCCCTCCCCCCTTCCTTCCTTCCTTCCCTCCCTCCCTCCCTCCCTCTCTCTTTTCCTCTCTCTCTCTCTCTTTCTTTCTTTTTCTTTCTTCACCAGCAAATATTTAAGCATCTATCAGGTGCTATCAGGCTGGGTATTGCAGACTACACTAGTTTTAAAGTTAAATATGACCATGCCCCTATGAAACAATCTAGGTAGTACACAGTTAAAAAAATATATATTCACGACTGTTACGAAAGACAAGTATGATGCTGTGTATGATGAGAGCATAAAGTAAAGAGTCTTTCTTTTAAGTTGTCTGTCTCCTCTGCAAATGTGATGTTTAACTGAGATGCAAAACAATGAGGAAAAGTTGATCAGTACAAGATTATATGTCTATACAATAGGACATGTGTTTCGGGTGGGGCAGGCCAGAGGAAATACTGATGGGAGATGAGGGTAGGATCTGTAATAAAATTTCCAGGCAGAGCAAACAGCAAATATTTAGTGTCTGAGTTAGACAAGAACATGGCATATTCAATACATTGAGATGAGTCTAATATGGCTGTAGTGTACAGAACAAAGAGAACAGTGGTAGGTTGAAAAGTTGGGTAGAGACTAAGTAACTTAGGACCTGGGAAGGATTTGAGAGGATTTAAATTTTTCCTGAGGGCAGTGGGAAACTATTGCATAGTTGTCTTCACTTCAGTTAAAGGAATGTTCGTAAACATTTGCCGTTAAGCACTGTGTTGGACCTGTGAGTAACTGAGGAATAAGACTCTGTCAAAGATTTTTCTCAGGTTTTCAACTTAAAACTGCTGATCTAAGACATAAATTATGCTTGCCAAATAAATGTTTAATGTTCTATTATTAAAGGAGGCACAGCTTTTCCCCTCTGTATCTAAGGGATCATGGGCCAAGACCTTCCTACATCCTGGAGACCCACTCACCTTTGAGAGGAAAGTCAGGGCCTGCTGGACCAAGTGTGTCTGAGCATCACCCAGGATCCCTGCAGAAGCCCTCAAGAGGCAGACTGAGTCCTTCCTGTGTTAGGAAGTGGTAGAGCCATGAATTGGCTACTGGCAAGACCAGGGAAAGAAAGGTTTATTCCTGGTATTTTGACAGCGACCTGATAACCCCCTGGCCTGACCGCTATAGGTCCTCAGGGCCAAGGACCCCTGGGTGTCCCCTAGAATGGCAGCTTCTTAAGGGATGCCAAGAGGTGGGCAATGAGTAAGCAAAAAGAAATAGCATCACACCTAAGCAGATCCAGCATCCAGAGAGAAAGGGCTAAGAAGCAGCTGTTTCCAAAGTCAAGGCAGATGGCATCGGGAAAACAAAAACAGCACACTGACGTTGATTCAGTTACGGAACTGAAAATATTATTTTTCGTTTGAATGCTTTAAGTAGATTAATTAGAAGAGAGACTGCTGAGCTTCAGATTGCTAGGTCAAAATACATAACAAAAATATGAAAACATAAAGAAAGATGAAGGAAGATGCTAATATTAAGAAGAAATTCAAAAGGAGAACAAAAAAACACATGCACAAGGTAAAGAAGGTTGGGAGAAGATAATGAAATATAAAATAGGAGAGAATATATGATTTAATAGACTTGATTATAAATTTATTGAAAGGGCTCATCAAGTTCTAGCCAAGACTAAGCAAAGCTTGTTCTTCTATAGGACCTCTGTGTGCCAGCCATTATTCTGAGTGTTCTCTCTATACATAAATACACACACACACACACACGTATTTAAACATCACAACAACTCTATAAAGCAGGTACTCACTATCCCCACTTTACAGGTAAAAATCTGAGTCATGGTTAAATTAATTTTACCAAAGTTATACAGCTAATCTGTGACCAAGCTTTTCAACATGAAAGAAAAACGCTTGTTGATGTCCAGAAATTCAGTTTAAATACCATCCATGCACCATATTGGAAGGAAACATTTCAGCAAGGCTTCTAATCAGAAGGAAAAAATAAAGAATTTGAAATATAGAGGAGAAGTAGTGGTGAATAATAAACCTAAGGATATTAAGTCCAACCTGAGCATTTGATGACAAAATGACTAGAAATGTGTTTTATGTACCAAAGAATCTTTGACATAGAAGAGACACACAGCAAAGGGGAAAAAAAAAGCCCTGATAATTGTTTGGTGCTAAAATTACTAAGAGTTGAAGGGGGGGGAAATGAGTGACTTAAAAGTTTTTAAAGGTATCAACTTAGTAGGGGGGCAGTAAGAGTATAGGTTATATTGGTTTCTTGTTTTCATAAAATAAATGGACAAAAATATTTGATTTTAAATGTTGTGACAACAGAAATTAATTACTAATAGAACGAAAATGTTCCAAGAACAATTCACAAGATTAAAAAAAAGACTAAATGCTAAATTGTAAATATCAACAAAAAACAGAAAAGAAAGGAAACAATCCAGTATAATAGAAGAATATCAATGAGAAAGAAAAAATCTGGTTCTGCTTCTTCTACCTCAACCTGTTAATACCTAGGTATATTTGAGATCAAGCCAGATGAAGAAAAACTTTAATCATATAGCCATTTATTCATAGAGCTTTAAAAGTACACAAAGTGGGTTCATGTTGATTGTCTCATTTCATTCTTGAAGTAGCCACCTGAGGTAGGTATTGTTTTTCTCCCTGCTTTAGATGAAGTGTCTTAACTAGGGTCACATAGTGATCTAGTGATAGAACTGGCACTGGATTTAGTTTATTTTGTTCAATGAAACATTGTTAAAAATGTGTCATATTCCAGGCACTGTGCTGGGCAGTTATGAGTTGGAAACACGGAATCAAGAAATGAACAAAATGCCACTCCTGCCGTCCTCTCTTTAGACATCCCCCCTTCCAAGATTGGAGTACAGAGTCCTGCTGGACTTGAACAGGGCAGTGTGCCAGGGTGGCTTCACGCTGCCTCACACTTATAATACAATCGGTCACACCCTCATAAACATCCATCCTGGTGTCTGTGAGTGTGATTCCAGATGACCATTCACACCCCAGAGCTACGTCTGTAATCATACAGTGGCCACGGGTTTGTTCACAGGTCTTGAGTATTTAATAAATGTGCCCTGCCTGCCCCCCACCCCCCACCCACAATATACTCTAAACATATGGGGCAAAGTCTTTGCAGAATTAATCCCAAAATGATTCCACCAGAACTGAAACATGACTGCCATCTCTTTGAGTGTTATTTCTCCTTCTAAAAGATGTGATAGCTTCAGATTCTGCAGAATAGGAAGGGGAATAAGTTAAATAATGCTTAACTCTGCTCAGCCACATTATTGCCATTACGATCCTGAGACTGGCTGCCAGAAAACTCTCTCCATCTCATCTTTTTCATCCCCTTTTCAATGATCACATAGACAGGCTGGTGTAGACCAGAGCAGAATTCAAGGAAACATTCACAAGGGCATTGCCAACCATTTCCTCCCCCTCTTCCCTCAGACTGTGGCCTAGAGTGCTCCCCTCTGCCTGTCCCTGACCTATATACCCAAATCGTAACCTGTATACAAAGTTGGTACCTGCCAGGCAAGCATTAATGAAATTGTTATAGCCAAAGTTGGAGGACCAGGGGAATTCACAGGGTTTAATGATGCCTTACAAGTGCATTTTTACCTGGAATAATAATATCCCTCTATAAAGCAAAAGTTACCTACATTTTCAGGAAAGTGATAATTAATTTATACAAAAGAAAGTAAGGCATTGGTTGAGCCAGACTGGCTTAAGATACATTTGAGAAAATGTGATCAGTTGTATCACGCTGAGTGCTTGTGATGCTGTCTATACATGAGTCCATGAGCTCAAGCTAGCCAGGACTGGTCCTTCCTCACCACGAAGGAATTTATCCAGGTTAACTGGACATACTGCTAACTTTTTAATGAAAGCCCCACATATTATCAGACAAAGAGAATTGTTGAAACTGAGGAATGGAGAATATTTGGAATATTCTTCCATTTTTTTCTCTTTTGGGGCAAGAATATGAATACAGTTTTTTTTTTTTTTTTTTTTTTTTTCTTTTTGCGTTACACGGGCCTCTCACTGTTGTGGCCTCTCCCATTGCGGAGCGCAGGCTCCGGACGCGCAGGCTCGGAGGCCATGTCTCACCGGCCCAGCCGCTCCGCGGCATGTGGGATCTTCCCAGACCGGGGCACGAACCCGTGTCCCCTGCATCGGCAGGCGGACTCTCAACAACTGCGCCACCAGGGAAGCCCTGAATACAGTTTTTTTTTTTCTCTTTCTTTTTTATTGAAGTAGAGTTGATTTACAATGTTGTGTTAGTTTCTTCTGTACGGCAAAGTGACTCAGTTATACATATATACATTATTTTTCATATTCTTTTCCATTATGGTTTACCACAGGATATTGAACATAGTCCCCTGTGCTGTACAGTAGGACCTTGTTGTTTATCCATCCTATATATAATAGTTTGCATCTGCTCATCCCGAACTCCCAATGCTTCCCTCCCCCATCCCCACCTCTTTGGCAACCACAAGTCTGTACTCTGTGTCATGAATACAACTTCTTGAACAAAGTTAGAGCTACCCCAAGTTTAAAGAAGCTTAGGAGTTTGTTTTATACGCCCCCCATTGACATTTCAAAGTATTTATATTTTAAATAACTCAGGTACCACTTTAAGCCAGTTTTCTTTCCTTTTGTCTTTAAAGGATACAAGATTATCTAATGAACACCTTATTGTACTCATCAGACATGTAGTTATTTGCTCTTTGTGTCTTTCTTATCTGAGTGTACAATCCAGTGAGGGCAGGTTTGTCTATTAGTCCCCAGATACATCCTTGAGGTTCAGTACAGTCCTTGGAACATAGTAGATATACTCATAAATAAATAAAGATCTGTTGACTGATTGGTTGACTGAGTGGCTAGATAGCTATTGGTAAAATAGTACTCATAACTGAAGAAATTACCCATTTTCTGGGATAAAATTTCCAGTTCTTTAATGATAATTTAACAATTTTAGTTATTTGTTTTCATTTGTCAGTTAGATACTTTGACTTATACCGATGGTTATTTTCAAATTACTGTTCCTGAATCCATTCAAAATAATTAAATTTTGAGTTGTGGAAAGAGCATTTTGTAGGAATTTAAAGTTACTCTCTAACACGTAGTTTCAAAATAACTGAAGTCGTTGTGTACTTTGTTCTTTTTAAAATATCTTAATAAACTTAAGTAACAAATTCTTTACATAACAATATAATTCTACATAGAGGTGTAAAAGCTTATTTGGCATTCCTTCCAACTATCTGATTCATTCTATGAAAAAATATTTGGGGGAAAGGGGAAAGATTCTTCATAATATTTACAACAGGACATATGTTTGCCTATCATAAACTGAACACTTTAGAATTATTGTTAAGAGTCAGTAAAGTTGCTCCATTTTTTAATTGCTGTATTTTTTTGTCCTCTCTAACAATTAGCTAGAGTCTTCCTATTTTCATTAGATTAATTTCAATTTGGAAATACTTGATCAGATGATATTTTATTGACCAGTAATGACTCGTGGTTCTCATTTAAATGTTTTATGTTCAGTGACATTAACAAGAAATTCACATAACGTTCTGACTTCACTTAGGGAAACAGTGAAAGTAAAAGCTTTCAAAAAAATTCTGAATAGCATCTATTTAACATGTCTGATATTTTCCAGATGGAAAAAATAAACTGCATCATATGACATCAGAATTGATCACAGAATTATTCTCTTAACATTGGTGAAGTAAAATAATCTTAAAATGATCATCAAAGAATAATACACTAAGTTCCTCTAAGTATGAAGAAAATTTGGCATACTGAGGCTGTGTGTTATGTACTTGAATGTGTCACCAGTCAATGTGATTTCGATGTAGAGAACCATTAATGCTTCAGACTGTCGCCAAACATGATATGAAGAACCACTTACTCAGACACCTGATCTTTAGAATGCAGCATCGTCTGTAACAATTTTAACGCTAACTAAGTACACTTTGATGAGACAGCATTTAATAAAATGCTCATTAATTTCATCATTAGCAAGGGTATGCTAAGAAGTAAGCCAGTTTCTTATGTCACGCCCAATTAGCATCCCATGCTAGTAATCCCATTAGTATTGTTGAATTCACTAATGGAAAAACTAATGGGCATGCTACCAGGGCACATTAATTGGGCACGACACCAGTTCTGGTTTTAATTATTAAACTACGATAATGAAATGTGTGTTTGTAAAATATTAAAATGTTGAAATAGGGTTGAGGAAAATAAAAGAACATGTAGAGGAAAGAGATAGAAGGAAAATCAACCTACAAAGATTCGAGGACTTACCAAAATGGTCATCTTTCTAGCTGATCGAGTTGCCTGTAAAAGTTGGGATATTGTCCACATGAGAAGCAACCCACTCCTACTCATGGGAAATTAAAAGCTCTTTTTTGGTAATATGAAATTCTGTATGTCACGCATGTTGTCATGCTCTGTATGAGGCCTGACAGGAGCCAATTAAATGCATAGAATGGACATGGTATACTGCTGAAGCTATTTTAGGGAAATATAAACAGAAATGTTTTACTGAAGATGGTGTGATTAACGTTGCAGTTTTTGTGACATAAATCTTCACCATATTGCATCAGATAATTATCAGTTTTATCTTCTTTGAAAAACAGTATACCAAGATTATTAGAATTTGGTGAAACAGTCCAAGTAATTTAAAAATATATTTTGTAATATTTTACTAAATCTTATTTTTAGCTTTAAAAAAATTTTTATTGATTGAAGTTAAGTATTGCTAAAGAGATCTACTTTATTAAGAAAGAAAGAAAAAAATTGTTTTCATTTAGAAGGTTTAGAGTAATTTTCTGGTTGTTTTTTCTTTAACCACAGTAGTAGCAAATGATGATGGTGACAAAGTTGAAATCTCTTTTACTTAGTCTTAAGTGTTCACTAACATAAAAAGAGTATCATTGTGCTAACCAGAATATACATAGCTCTAAAGTGTTAAGGTGAAATGTTTCTCTTCTGCTTTTCTTTGTTTCCTTATCCTCACCTCCTTTTAGCTAATATCTGTTCTTAATATCTGCCATTTCCTAGTCTTATCCACTTAGGAACTCATTTTTAACTATACTATTACCTTAGGCAAAAGTACAAATGCTAGAATTTAGACTACAAAGCATTGAGTATTAAGTTTAACCGCTATACTTATGTTCAAGGCATTAGTAACTGACTAGTTTTTAATGTGAACCTTATTCCTTCTTGCTATATGTAGTGTAGTGAAGGTAAAAGAAAATAACTTGCCAGACATTTCCTTATCTTTAGAACAATATTATTTGAATAGTATTTTATTAGTTTTAAATTCTTCTCTTTTTTATATTTCTGCCCCCAAATTTAAAATATTAGAATAGAAAATTCATTATCTTTCTGATGAGTATAGTTACTCAAAATCCAAGGGTACTTGTAAGAGATTTTTATTCCAAAGAGAAGCTCTTTTCAGATTTGAGCACTGAGGTGACACAAAAGTACATCAGAGAAAAGCCAGAAGGATGTATCAACCTTAATTTTGAGTTCTGTTTGAAACGTGTGCATGCTTGCATCTGGATCATGTTGAAATTTGCAAGTTGGTTTTTAACAAATATACAAATATATATGTATGTGTATGTAACATGTATACTCACTCATTGATTTTTTCCCCTCATTCATTCCCTTAAGGGGTCTGCGGTAGAAGTTACCACAACTAATGATGATGGTAAACAATATAGTGATGGCAAATGGCATGAGATAATCGCGATTAGGCATCAGGATTTTGGCCAAATCACACTTGATGGACAATATACAGGTAAGATCTTCTTTGACATATATGAAGGGCTCTGTTGATGTGCTGATGTTACCATACTCTTCTGTTGTTTATATTTGTTCATCTCTTCTTTCACCTTTATCTCCACTCAACTTCATCTAAATTGCTGTTGAGTTTGCCTTTGGGGTGCTCCTAAAATGATGAAATCTTGGCAACTATCTTCTCATCTACGCAGGGTTTCAGTAAAGCAAAAATAAGAGTAAAGTCATCAATAACAATTTTGTATCTTTTTCAGTCTTTACAATTTGCAAGGGCTTTTACTTTCCTTTTACTTATGTTTTACTTATGTTCTCTCCTTATGTTCCTCTATTATGACCTCAGTTATTATATGCATTTTAGAGATGAGGAAACTAAGGCTCCAAAAGGTAAATAACTTCTTCCAATTAAGACAGTTGGTAGGCAGCGTTCTGGGACATGTATTTTTTCTTTGCAGTTCTAAGTTTATTTTTCTTTCTATCCTTCCCTATCTACCATCCCCATGTAATTGTAAAAGCTACAGTACCTATACAATGATGCAGGCTTTTATTAATTCATTCAGAAAATATAAAATTTTAATGAGCACCTACTACTGCTCTAGGAACTCTGGAAACAACAAGGAAAAATTACACTTTAGGTGGGAGAGAGGCAGGAAACAGAATAAATAAATATTGAACAAATATCAGGTAGTGCTACATTCTGAGAATGTATAAAACAGGATAAGAGGAAAAGGGGTGAGTGTGTGTGTGTGTGTGTGTGTGTGTGTGTGTGTGTGTGTGTGTGTGTATTGGGGAAGGGATGTTTTGATTATATAAAAGACTGTTAGAGAAGGTCTTTCCGATAAGGTGACATATGAGCATAGACCTAAAGGGGATAAAAGGGCAAACCAGGCAAATGTCTAGGAGAATGTTTCAAGTCAAGTGAACAGTAGGTCCCAGGGCCCTGAGGTGGGAGTATACGATATGTGCCATGTCAAGGACCAACAAGGAAGCCAATGTGGGAAAGAGAGGTTGAAGGGGCTAGTGTTACAATGTGAAATCAGAGAGGCCACTGGGGCTGTATTACATAGGGCTTTGTGAGCTTTTACGTGAAAAGAGGGAAGCCGTTGGAGAATTTTGAGAGAGGGGTGACATGACATGACTTCTTTCTTTAAAAGGAACACTCTGGCTGCTCTTTTGGAGATAAGTTTTGAGGAGAACAAGGATGGAAGTGTTGACCTAAAACAAATAGATTGCCATATGCTTTTCCAGCAAAGATGGGTTTATTCAGGATCTGTAGAAAGCTGCAATTCGGGGTCTGCAACCATGGTGAGCCCCTTGTAAGTCCCCGCACAACAACGGAAGGAGAATGCTTTTATGGAGGGCAAAAGGAAGTTGGGAGGGCTGTAGTAAACAAATAGTCCATGGCTTTTCATTGGCTGAGTGCTTGCCAGGAAAGAGGAGGAGTCTTTCTTCTTCCTGTTGGGCTCTGCTGTCACCACAAGGCATGAGACTTTCCTCTGGTCTCCCAAATCTATTTAATTGTGATTTCTGCTTATTAATTTTTTATATGTCCCCCTTTTGATCATGATCTTTCTCTCAGAGCATCACTGATTGAGTCAGCTTTTCTAATTTCAATGGCTTTTTGTCTCTCAGTGCCAGGAAGGACCTTTCCCGTGTGTGGGGTCTCATATCAGAAGGGAATGCACAGATTGGAAACCTACTGAGGTCATATTCGAGTAACAAGGGAAGGTAGAAGGGAGAACTCTCAGACACTTTCTGTCTCAATTCCATATGCTATCAAAACCATAGACATTGGAGATCATCTGAAGCATTATGTCATTGTCAAAGGTTTGGCAATACACTTCCTAAAGACCTGGTCCAAATATCTTTAGAAAGCTGCCTCATCAGGTGTTGTTTGCTTCAGTTCTGGTAAATATTTACTTTCAGGTCACCAGACTTTTTGAGGTCCCTTCAGAATTTGGTGCTTTCTTTAGGCGTGTCACGTGAGTCCAAGAATCTATTCCTTGGATTTTGGTGGCAGAAGGGTTGGTTAGCAATATGTGATAGGGGCCTCTCTGATAAGGTTGAAGAAAGTTCTTCTGGAGGTGTCTCTTCCAGTAGATAAAGCCTTCAGGTTGCAAGGTGTGATGCTTAAGGTCTTCGTCTCCTAAGAGTGCACTGTAAAAAGATTGCTCTACCAAAATGTAGTTATTTTTAATAGGAACAATTTGGCCCTTGCATTATTGGAGTATCTCTCCTCTTTTCAGTTGTAGGTCAAGAAAAGCAGTAACAAGTGTGTTGGATGTCCTATGACTGTTTCAATGGGTGAGAATTTTTGAGTTACAAAAAGTGTAGATCTGAGATTTAGAGGGACCAATAGCAATGCTTTGAGCCAAGGTATTTGTATGACCTCTACAAATTTTGCCAGTTGGGTCTAATAATGCCATTACTGTGATCGACTAAATCAGAGGATTGATGCCACAGACTTGTTGAAGTACCTGGCCTGTAAAACAGGTTCCTCAATCACTATGAAGTCTATCTGTATCAAAGTGTAGCCCTTGTTCTGATACCAGATGCCCTAAATATCAAACCTGGGTTTGGGCAAACTACAATTTTTTCCTTGGCAATCTTATGTCCCTTTAAGGCTAAAAGCTTTAGAAAGTGGATGCTGTCTTCCTGTGAGTAGGCTTTAGAAGATCAAAGAAGCAAATCATTCACATATGCAACAAAGTAGACCTGTAGGAAACTTTATATCATCCAGGTCAACCTTCAGGATTTACAAGAAATAAGAAGAACTCTCAGTAAAACCCTGAGCATTACTGTCCAGGTGAATTGTTTCTCTTCCCAAGTAAAGGTAAAAAGGTGTTGGCTAGCTTCATCAAGTGGAATACCAAAGAATGCACTGCATAAATCAATTACAGTAAAGAATTTGCTTCCAGTGGGAATGGATGTTAGAACGTCTGAGGATTAGGAACAACAGGGTGTCTAGGGCTAACAATGTTGCTTATTGCTCAGAGGTCCTGGACAGACCTCTACCCTCAGCCCTTAGGTTTTCTCACAGGTAAAATAGCATCCTTACAGGAATTACTACAGACATAATGAGGTTTTGAGCCTTATAATCTTCTATTATAGGCTTTATGCCTTGAAAGGTTTCTTTACTTATAGGGTATAGATTAATTCTGGGAAGAGGGTTTGAGGGATCTATTTGAATCTTGATGGGAAGGGGTGCTCTTTGAAGTTTGCCAGTATCAGTTGGAGATTTTGCCCATAAAGATGGTGGTGGCTGATTCAATAGGGACAAATGATCAGTGTTTCCAAAATCTGCTCTAGAACTGTCGGAGACAGAGCAAATAAAAGATGTCAAAGGGGTCATTTAATTTACCTGGTTGGTGATTTTGATGGCTACTGTCAAATTCTAGATTATTTCCTCCTTTTGGAAGAAAGAATTTCCAGCATGATACTTCTCCAAGAAGTCTCAGCCTAATAAATGGGTAGGGGCAGAGGAACTAAGGAGAAAAATACATGTGTCTCTCAAAGGGCCTAAAGGAAAGGGAATAGGTTCAGAGACAAGAGCCTCTTGAGATTCGTTAGAGATCCCCACTGTTTGAACTGTGTTAGTACTCGGAGGCAGAGGCTGCTTTTTAGTAGTGGGATGGAGCACTGAGTGTGTGACTCTGGTGTCAATTAGGACTGGAAGAGATTCAACCCCAATCTTGAGAAACATTTCTGTAAGCTGATTAAGACGGAGAATTGGGAAGAGCCCCTATAGTTCTTCAGAGCCTGCCACTGAGTAGTTGGAGGATGTTGGAAAGGTTAGTCAGAGGGCTGAAGACACTGAAAGCACTTAAATTTGTAACAGTCTCTTTTCCAATATCCTGGCTATTTTCAATAATACCAGAAGCTAGGAGGATTTTAGTTTCATTTAGGAGCCTTCATTTGCTATAGTTGAAGTTTAAGAATTTAGACAGTCTTCCTTTTAGGTGATTCAGCTATAGTGTGAGAGAGCAGTTTTGACAGATTACTCAAAACTAGATGGGTCATAGTTTTCCATTCCATCCTGGTCCTTTTTATTAGAAAGGAAAGATCCCACTTTGGCCCATTAATAAACATGGAATTAAAAGCTACCCAGGTGGAATCAACATCTGGAGGAAGACCAAAATTTTGCTTAAAAATAATCTGAATTCAATTGTAATCATAATGAACAGGTTCATCAGATTTTTGTGTGCAATCCTGAATTTTGTTCCAGTTGACAGTCTTTGGAAAAACCCTAGGAATTGCTCAATGAAGTCACCTAGTGATTGCTCAAGCCTGATCATATAATAAGTTAGAGGGCTGATCTCCTGGTTGTTATCCTAGAGACCTTTCAGGATTTTCCCAGTTAGCAGTTCTGATCCAATGCTGGGTCTGGCCATCACCAACAAACCTATGAATTAGCTAAGGTAAGTCAGAGAAACCAAGTTGATAAGTTTGAATGACTACATTACATTCCTCAGCAAATCTGTGACAATCTTCAGTTACTTTCAGTATATTTTTGACTGTGGCTTGCAGGTCAGCTTTAGTTCAGGGAATATAAGAAATTAAGGGTTTAGCTTCTGGAACCTCAGAAGGCTTAATTTTAAAGGGACAGGTTCTGATAAGTTCAGAGGAAAAGGGAGTGGGGAAAATTTCAGAGAAAGGGGAAGTTTGGTGAGAGGATTATTAGGGGGGGAACTGAGGGTCTAGAGGAGGCATAGGCAGTAGAGAAGGAAAGGAGAAAGATGGTTCCAGATGAGTCTGGCCATGAGGAGCTGAGGAAGAGAGACAAGATGGTACCAGAGGTAGAGCCTGAGACAGAGAAGCCAAGGAAGAAAAGCCTGAGGCGTGGAGAGCCACTCTGTCTTTCTTTATCCACATGTTTGCCTCAGTTAATCTTAATATCTCATTTTGCTGAGAGGCAATTTTAGGCTCCTAATTACATTTAGAAACCTCAACATGCCAATCAAAATAGGCATACTATTCAGTTCTGGGAATTTCTGAGATATTGTTGTCCAATTAACTTTGAGGATTCCAAAAATTCCCCATAATGGCCATTGATATTCTAAATTACCTTAGGTCAGTTTGGTCCATTTAGTTGGAAATGCACATGAGGAAAGACCACACTT
The DNA here is from genome assembly GCF_025265405.1 of Mesoplodon densirostris. Lineage (NCBI taxonomy): Eukaryota > Metazoa > Chordata > Mammalia > Artiodactyla > Ziphiidae > Mesoplodon > Mesoplodon densirostris. The sequence goes on from NC_082662.1 coordinate 178,888,922, forward strand.
TTTAAACATAAAATTGTCCATAGTCCCTGTCGGTGGGGGCTCCCTCAAAATATGTAGATAACTGGGATCTCATTACTCAGAGGTTTGTCTCCAGAGTGAAAGAATAATTTTTAAACAGCTCACAGTTCAAATCAAACTGCTCGCAACTCAAAACAGCATGCAAATTAATACCAGCCAATTCTAGGGAAAGAGTTTGGTCCTGTAGAAACCAGGCCCAAGGCTTTTCAGTCATTTCCAAAGAACAACCCTAATTCCAAAGGAATGGGCTGAAGCCTGAAAAACCAGCACAGTTTCAGTGAAGCAGCTTCGTTCCTGAAGGAACAGGCTGATGACTTCTCAGCCAGTCTTGGTTGAAACAGTCTGATCTCAAAATTAGACTGAAGTTCCAAATGAGTACTCAGGTACAGAACAAGGCCTTAACCAGACAAAACCTTTAAGCAGAACTTACATAAAGCCTGGAGAGCTTCAAATGCAAAGAGGGTGTGAACTCAGATCCAGGAGAAAGATTTACCTTCAAACTCCAGGGTTAGTAAGAGCAGTGAGCACAGTGGGTAAGCAGTGAGCACAGTGGGCTTCTTTGTGGGTACCACACCTGTTTGTTCACCAGAACTGGAGCCTTCAGGGATTTTCTCTGGTCCCCATAGTGTCCACCAAAGTGTTGACCTAAAACAAATAGACTGTCAGATATTTCTCCAGCAAAGATGAGTTTATTGGGGATCAGCAGAGAATCACAATTCAGGGTCTACAACCATGGCAAGCCAAGTGCAAGTCCCGCATGGCAAGGGAGGGAGAAAACTTTTACAGAGGGTGAACAGGAAGCCAGGAGGACTATAGTCAACAAAGTGTTCATGATTTTTCATTGGCTGAGTCCTTGCCAGGAAAGAAAAGTCTTTCTTCTTCCTGTTGGGTTTGCCTTCATTACAAGGTGTGAGAACTCTACCTTCTGGTCTCCCGACTCTATTTAATTGATGTTTCTGCTTATTAATTCATTACAGAAGCATGGAGACCAGCTTCTTCAATAATTCTAAAATAATCCAGACAAGAAATGATCATCTCTTGAGCCAGGGAAGGAATTGTGGATATAATGAGAAATCTGGATGTATTGTAAATGTTAAGGAATTTGATTGAGGTAGAGCAGGGGTTGGGAAACTACCACCTGTGGGCCAAATCCAGCCCATGCCTGTTTTTATAAAGCTTTATTGGTGACAACTGCACCCATTGGTTAGGTATTGTCTGGCTGCTTCAGGCTTTATGGTCTACAAAGAGGAAAATACATACTACCTTGCTCGTTACAGAAGAGTTTTGCTAACCCCTAATGTAGAGCATGACTGCAATGTTTGGGGCCTTTAGACTGTAACTACCATAACTAAGGTGGGCAAGTTAGTGGGAGAAGCAGATTCAGAGAGAGATGTTCAGATTTCAGTTTGAACATGTTAAGTCTTAGGTACCTATGAGGCATCCAAGTGGAAGTATCAAGCAGATTCCTGGATCTGAGTTCAGGGAAGAGTTCCAGACTAGAGATAAAAAAATTGGGAGTTGTCAGCTAAAGATGGTATTTAAAGCCAAGGTCCCAGATATAAGTAGGGCTAATTAGTTGTTTGGGCTCTGAAAAAAAAAATCCCCCTTCTCCCAAAAAATGATGGAGTAAGATAGACATTTTAACAGATTTGCATTGTTATGCAACACAGTCAAGGACCCAGGCCACTTCTGATCTTTGGCCCCGGGAGTTAGCACAGCTACCCAGCTCTCTCTTCATCCTTCTAGAGGGGATTAGGGTATCTGTGTAGGTGGAGAAAGAGATCTGAGAACGGAGGAAGTCTGGGTCATTCTGGCATCAAGATGTTGGGGTGATGAGGAAGAACCAGTGAAGAAAAGTAACCGATATGTAGAGAACCAAGAAAGAGTGGTGTCCAGAAGCCCAGGGAAAGGTTTAGTCATTCGTTAAATTAGCAGAAATAGATTATCCTGCTGAAGTTGGAATTCTCATCTCCTTTTCCATCTATAGGCTCCTCGGCCACCCTGAATGGTAGTACTGTTATTGGAGAGAACACAGGAGTGTTTGTGGGAGGGCTGCCTCAGGGTTATACCATCCTCAGGAAGGATTCTGGTGAGTTTGGGAAAGGTATAGAATTTATATGTTGTCACCACATTTTAGAATCAACTTGCATTATTTTAAAGTATGGGTAATAGTATTATTTTCTATCTCATGCTGTATTTCCTACATCAGTATGTCAAAAATTCTCCTTTAGGTCTCTTCTTTTCTAAAGGAACCATGTACTACTTGCATTTCAGTTCTTAGTACCCAGTTCTTGATATGTAAAAGGAGTTCATTAAACTTTTGCTGAAATGAATTATACTAATTTCAGTCAAAGCTATGTTAGTTAGGGATCAAAAACTTTCAACGAATTTTTTGAGAAGGATATATTTAAATCCTCAAGATTATAGTTACCTCCTTAGAAATACCTGTAGAGAAGAGAGGACTTTCATTTGGCTACTGTAGACTGGTGGAGAAGTCTCTTGAAAACATTCACACACACACACACACACACACACACACACACACACACACACACACAGATTGAAAGAAAGAGAGAAGAGAGTCTTTGTCCTAGTTCTTTGCCCACCAAGCACAATTCTTGTCTCTGGTATATCCAGGCATCAGGAAGAGAGCATACCCCAATAGCAAATATCCCTCCTGTAGATGATATCTGTCCATTATAAATAAATAATTTGCCATTGCACATATAAATTGACCTTATAAAACTTTGATTGCTGGTGAATACCTTCCCTAAGATCAGGTCATGAACTCAAAAGCTGAGAACTAAGCTTTCCACTGACCTGTAAGGACACTGCCATATGAAATGCAACCTCAGCTTCAGGTGCCTCCTCGCCCTCTCTGCTTTTTTTTTTTTTTTTTTTTTTTTTGCTCTCTAATTCTCTCATTTGCTCACTTTCTCTCTTTCCCAACTTCTTATGACCACCCTACTTACTGTATTCATAAGCCCCACACCTACCTGGTCTGGGGAGTTCAAAAATTAAGCTTAACATCACATTAATTCCTAAAAATGAAATGAAATTATTGCTTTACTTGTGTAACAGACTAGGTCAAAATGACGAGGGAACTAAACTATAAACTGTAGATTTAATAGGTAGACTTCCTTTAAATCTTACTTTTAAAATGTGTTGTTGCACATTTATTTTTAAGACCAGTGGCAGATGAGATCCCCTTGTTAGTTCAAGAGGCAATAGTCTTGCTATTACTATAAAACCAAGGATTTTGTGCAAACATCTGTTTCTGCAGATAAGATGAGTCTGAACCAGAGCGAAACATTACAATTGTTACCACCTACCCTAGCTAATGATGTGGTGTTTACATGAGTTATTAAGAAGTTTGGGGACTTCCCTGGCAGTCCAGTGGTTCAGACTTCGCCTTCCAATGCAGGGGGTGCGGGTTCCATCCCTGGTCAGGGAGCTAAGATCCCACCTGCCTCATAGGCAAAAAACCAAAACATAAAACAGAAGCAATACTGTAACACACTCAATAAAGACTTTAAAACTGGTCCACATAAAAAAAAAACTTAAAAGAAGAAATTAAAAAAAAATTTTAGTACATAGGCAGAGAGAAATATTCCCTATTTCTTTGATTTTAATGGCACATCAAATTCATTGCTTGAAAAGAGTTTCTCAGAATACATATTTCTTGATATCTCTCAACCCCTGCAGACATAATCCGAAAGGGTTTTGTGGGCTGTCTCAAGGATGTGTATTTTATGAAGAATTATAATCCCTCTGCTGCTTGGGGGCGTCTGGTTTGGCAGAGTTCTGAAGAGCAAGTCAACGTGTATAACAACTGGGAGGGATGCCCCACTTCATTACAAGAGGGAGCTCAGTTCCTAGGGACAGGTAAGGTTCTAAAATAGACACTGGTCATTACTTCGCTTGTATGTTCTTTCTTTGGTGTAATTTAATCTCTCCTGATACAATTATTTTGACCTCATATGAACCTTCTATCTCAGAAATACCTAGTTACGCCATGATGCCCATACATATATTCTCAACGTCTGAATATATAATATAAATAGTAAGACTCATAAATACATATTCATGTGTAAGATCTCTGGCAGTTTGGGGTTTACCTATGGTAGTGCCACTAATGTCCACTTGTAAGTCCACGTTTTTACTTAGAATATAGTTTTAGTCAGATGTTTCAAAGGAGTTTTGTTTTGTCAGGCTAATCCACACAATATCTGTTTTATCCCATGATATAGACTGACAGTGTTCCTAAGAGTAAAATTTCAGCTGCGTGATGGGGTAAGTAGGGCCTTAAGGGAGAGCTAGAGAATATGACCACCATCACTGCCATTGCTCCAAAGGCTGTGGCAAAGGTGAGGCGCAGTGTGCCCGGCATATGCGCCACCTACAGTCTCTGTCTAGCAGCCACCCAGGGTAAGGAGTGGAAGGGAATATGGTGACTTGGCCACCATGGCTTACTTTTGGAATAAAAGCCCACTATTGCCTGTTACATTTATAGCTAAGTTGGTTATATATTAAGTTCGTTAAACTACCTTCAGAACAGAAAGCTAAATAATATTATACTCCGTGCACTTTTTTGTTGCTTTTTCTCATCACTGTCATTATCCAGAGTTGCAACTACTTATTGTTAATACTTAGATAAACTAGTAATAGTCTTAATTGTATCCATGACTTAGTAACTTGCTTCCTCTTAAAAGGTATGTCAAGTTCATTCTGCTACTTCTGTACATTACAAGATGAATTTCTTAACATTGATCTGCATCTTCTTTTGTGAGAGATTTATTCAACGACAGAATATGTCCTAAGGTTGTCTTATGACACCCTTACGATGCTAACGATATTGCTTTGCACATGCTAATTTGTATATGTTTTTTTCTCTAAAGGGTTCCTGGAACTTTATCCATATTTGTTTCATGGTGGAGTGGACTTTGAAATTTCCTTTAAGTTCAGAACTGACCAATTGAATGGATTGCTTCTTTTCATTTACAACAAAGATGGACCTGATTTTCTTGCTGTATGTTAATTAATTTACTTAAAAATGTTAGCTCCAACTTTAAAATTAATAAACCATGTGTTTACATTATACTTAATTAGGGCTTCTTTCCAAATTCAGTTTTGCTTTTATTTTTACCCCCATGTCATTTTCACTTTTGGAATCCTGTGAAACATTTTGTATTTTAGGACCATGATGATTTTTTAAATGACCATTATACTTTGAAAATTATAATTTTAACAAAACAGGCTAAATATTAGGAATTGAGGAAATGCAATTTACCCTCCCAATATATGAAAAATGTTCCTTCATTTTCTTTTATATAATAGTGTTGAAAGAATATATATTATATATTTAATATTTCACACACACATATAAAATTATAATAGTACAATGAACACTCATGAACCTACCACCCAACCCAAGAACTAAAATATTATCAAATTTTTGCATCTACCTCTAGGCCATCTTTAGCTCATTTCCCTGTCTCCCTCTAGAGGTAATATGTAATCATAATTTTGTGTTTATTATCTCCTTGCATTTTTATAGTTTGAACATCATGAGTGAATGCCTAAAAATCTTTCTTTTAGAAATTTGTAAAAGTTTCTATGTTTAGGCAATTGCTTTAGTCCTTGACATTGTTTCTGAGTTATTCATGTTCTCCATGTATTTTTCATGGCTGGGTAATAATATATCTCTTCTCTTTTCAATGAAGTAGTGGTCGTTCCCATGTTTTTGCCTTGGTGAATAAGGCTACTCTGAACATTTTTATAGGATGTACTTCTTATGACCAGAGGGTGAACTTTTAGCGTAAGATATTAGTAGAAAGAATATGGGCTTTTGGCATCAGACAGACAAGAGAAAAATGATTATTTTTCCATATCACTCAAAACCCTCCAAAATTTTGCTTCTACATACCTGGCAGAACCCTTTCTTTCTCTTTCCCCCATATGTATCCTTTTATCTCATTTTGTACCTTTTTCTAAACCTAATGTGCTCGTACATGTCCCCATGCTGTTGAACATGTTAATCTTCCTGCTGGAGATTCTCCATGAATCATACATACTTCCAAAAACCTTACTTCAAACCTTTCCCAATTCCTAGGGAACAAAACGTGTATCTTCTCTCCGATCTCTTTGTACCCCATCCCCATCTTGTTTATAATATTACTGCACATGTTTGCCTTTGCTATTAAGACAGTGCAATTCTTGGGAACAATTTCTCTTGTAGTAGAAGGTTTACAGAACATAGTAGGGGAATCAATATTTATTGAATGAAAGGATAAAAAAATGAATGTTTACCCGATGTACTTCACAAAGATGATTTTTACATAGAAAAGCAATAATTTTTATATAGCATTATTTAATTTGTTTCATTGACATGATCTCAAATTTTTAAGTACCTTATGGTCACTAATTTGACTTCTAACAAAATAAAAACATAGTAGGTAAAATAATTATTGAGTAAAAATTTGAAGAAAAACATATGGAGGCATTTCCTTTGCCATGAAAATGTGCGTAAAATATGTTCGTATTAGAAAATGGCACTTTAATCTAAAAGAATAGACATAGAAGCAATTAAGTTAGTTAGAGATTTAGAATAGTAACACTGAAATATTGAATCAAAATACATTTTACAAATTTGAAATTGAGTTCACCAGCCAGTTAAAATAGGCTTAATCAAGCTTGACATTTCATTTTCTTATTGTCTTGTCATATTTTTCCCTGAAATTAAATTGATATAAGAAGTAGTATTTTCTCATTTTCTAAAGATTCAAATAAAAATAGAGTCATAGTTTAAACTGTTCTCTTCAGTCATTCAGTCACTTATGCTAGGGTTTAATCTTTTACCTATGCTGCATCAAAAAGAAAAAAAAATGGTTTAGCCTATGTAGTATTGCATTACATCATATCATCATTACTGGGTATAAATTTGTTTGACTCATTACAACATCGGTCATGTCAATTATAAGCTTGCAGAGTACTTCATTATGTGTTACTCCAGTTCTGCTTAGAATAAAGTGGGACATTTTTATAGAGTTCTTTCAGGGAAATTTCTTGCTTCTCTTCAAGAAGTTGACCTTCTTTTCTCTTCCAAACTGCCATTCTGAAGTCCTTTTATATACCTATTTTCTTTTTAATATGAAATACAGATGGAACTGAAGAGTGGAATATTGAGCTTCCGGTTAAATACTAGCCTTACCTTTACACAAGTGGATCTCTGGCTGGGGCTGTCCTATTGTGACGGAAAGTGGAATAAAGTGATCATTAAAAAAAAAGGTCCCGTCCTATCAACAAGCATGAATGAACTGATGGAGCGCGTGTCAGAGTCCAGAGCTCAGCCACTGATGGTGAATTCCCCCGTCTATGTGGGAGGAACCCCACAGGAGCTGCACGACTCTTATAAACACCTGAAGCTGGAACAAGGTAAACTTCATCGGGAGGAATTCCCAAGTTAGTACAGCCCTGGTCCTACCAGGTCTTGGTGGTTCTGTGTTTCGAGACAAAGCAGTCGAATCAGTCTGAAAGCAATACCTACTCACCCCTTTTCTGGAAGAATTTTAAGCTCTGAAAAAAAAAAATCAAAAAACACTTCTTCAAATAGTTTTGTATGTTGCTCTTAAGGGTGTGCTTTCATATGTATTTACAATCAATATATTTATTCTAACATATCTTCATCCAATATAATTGTAATTTATATATATGTATGTATGTGTGTACACATGTATATATATATATAAATTACAATTATATATTATTATATAATTATTATATAATATATATAATATCTTTCCTCGTATGTTTTTCTTGAACACACGTGGTTCTGGTTCTTTTAAATACTGATCATTATCTGTATTTACAGGTTAAAATATAAATTAGGTTGGTGTGTACAGCCAAGAAAAATGGCCTTAAATTCCCTGGGTTTTTTCTGACATAAATGCTCTTTGTCTTCATGCATTTCCATGGAGCTCTCATGCAGCAAAGCACATGAAAGTGTGAGTTTACTTGAATTTCAAACACACTTGTGAAAAGTCTGTGTGTCATTTATTATACATAACCATCAAGGAAAGGAAAAGTACGTGAATGTGTGACTTACAACTAAAGCATGCCTTTAACTCATATAAGGAGTTGAACATAATCAGAGAAATTATTGATTAAAAAAAGCTAACAGTAAGTGAGTTCATACTGTGTGACAGGCATGGTTCTGAGAGCCTAATGTGAGAATAAGTGGGTCAGTTCTTCATAACAAGCCCATGAGGCAGGTATTATTATCTGTATCCCCACTTTACAGATGGGGAGACTTGGGGGCAGGGAGGAAAGTAACTTGCCCAAGGTCAATGACTACTAAACGAGGGCAAACCTGCCCATCTCGGGCAGCCTGGTGTCAAAGCCCACTCTCCTTATTATAGTCAGGTGCTCTCTTTCATGGGCATTGGCCAATGTTCCTTTCTATCAAGTGGGGAAAGTACAGAAACTTCCAGCTTGCCACCAAGCATGTTCCTGTGTAGAAAATGTTCTCTCCGTATTTCAAAATCTACGCACCCTGAATGGTTAAAATTTCCACGAGGCAGTCTTTGCCTATTTGGTAAGTACATAAAGATTTAAATGCCTTGGAATAGAAAATATATGGCTAGCTCTAAGGAGACGTTTAGAAGGGTACTAGTAGGAGTTAATGAATATCTGGGGTGGAAGGCAGTAATGACATTTTCAAGGCACTTAAGATGTAACAGCAGCTAAAAATATTACATTCATATAAGGGCTTCTTCTGGTTTTCAGGCTTCTGAGGTTAGAAAGAACTTGAAAACTCTTTATAGGAGCAAAATTACTTAATTCTGTTTACATCTAGGAAAAATTCCCTGTATATTGGGCATTTTACTCTCAAAGTACACCAAAACCCATGGTTATGGTGATCCTAGAGACATGGCTAAAATTGGAATTATAAGATGATGATGATGGAAGTTTAAAACACCAACATAGACCCAAGTGGAACAACATAATCTACACTATGACTAAGACTGTGATACTGAAAGATATTTTATTTATGGATAATACTAAATTTTTATCATTGCAATATCATCCATATCAGTGGTTCTCAAACCACTTATAAAATATTGAAGTATAGTAGCTGGAACATAGTAAGAACGCAATAAAATTAGCTATTATTATTATTATTACTAGTCAGAATCCATTGGAATTACATGGAAAGGTTATTTAAAATGCAGATTTTATGCCTTTATCCTCTAAGATTCTGACTCAGATGTTTTGAATAGTAAGAGTTATTTAAATAACTGCATGTTTTATACAGTGAACAGGAGAATATTCACAATATAGAAGTGCTGCATGCACGTAGTAAATTGCAATTAAAACTAATCATGTTCACTTATCTGTATTTTTTTCAGTCCACTGTCAGTAGTCATAAAAACCTTTCCACGCTTCTCCATTAGCATCCTTTTTCAAAGACTCTATTTTGTGGTCCTACTAGAGCTATTTTTTATATCCATTAATGTTGCAATCTTCCTTGAAATCCAATGCACATGAATTTTCCTCTGTGTTTTGGAGATGCTGGGCAACATAATTTGCTGAAGAGGTACCACCTCAGATCATGGGCATTTATCTAGGACTAACACTTGGGACCAGCACTCACCTCCGGGTTGGGAGTGAGCAGGCCATGGCATATGGTCTCCCAGGTGATGGTCTGTCCAAAGCCCTGAACAGAGAGGTCAGGAGTGGGGCTGAGAGTCAGCCATCCTGTGAGCCCAAGTGTCCCATCGTTGGACCGCTTCCCCCTGAAGGGCTACTGTCTCTCTGATCTGTCAACCTAGGGTTCTAGTCCACCTTCCAGTTACTTAGAGACCTGGGGGTAGGGTAGGTGTGGGGAGTCGCTTATGATTTTCCCAAAGGCAGGGAAGCAAGAAAGGGAGACATCCCTAGTCTTCCCACAGACAGGCCCTCTCCCCTGTTTTTATCCTCACATCCCATTCATATTTTAGAGGTCGTTGGGGAGTATTTCCGGTGGGAGGGTTTCTGACGGTGCAGAGTTGGAAGAATGGCGCAGACTTTGACTAAACCTTCTGACTGCCCTGAGGGTAGTACTGTGAGGACCCCACACTAGAGCCCAGGCATCTGCACCCCCAGAGGCCTGAGGCCAGAGTCCCATTTCCTAAGGAGGATTCCTACTTAGAAACCTCATCCTGTAACTTTCTGGACCTTTTTTTCTTTATCTCCAGAGTGAAGGAAGCCTACCTCTGTGGCCTTTCCCAAATTTAAATTTGCATCTTGTGTATTAATGTTTAAGACATTTCTTAAAAAAAATTTTTTTAACATGTTTACTTGTAATAAGGTACGCCTAATGTACGATTTACCATCTTAACCTTTTTTTTTTTTTTTTGCGGTACATGGGCCTTCTCACTGTCGTGGCCTCTCCCGTTGCAGAGCACAGGCTCCGGATGCGCAGGCTTAGTGGCCATGGCTCACGGGCCCAGCTGCTCCACAGCATGTGGGATCTTCCCGGACCGGGGCACAAACCCGTGTCCCCTGCATCAGCAGGCAGACTCCCAACCACTGCGCCACCAGGGAAGCCCCATCTTAACCATTTTTAAGTGTATGGTTCAGGCATTTAGTACATTCGCGTTTCTGAGCAACCATCGCCACCATCGATCTCTAGAATTCTTTTCATCCTACGAACCTGAAATTCTGTACCTCTTGAGCAATAATGGGACATTTCTTATAAGGGCACACTGACGTTTGCCAAAGCTATCTTTCCACTGTTCACGTTTTTTTGATAGGGAAACTCGAGGACAGAGCAGTTAGGTGACTCAGCTCTGGGCCATCAGAAAATTACTACTGGTAAAGAAATTAACATCTGAATTTTCAAGCAGATGCTTTTACATTGAGCTTTATTGCTTTCAATTCAATTCACCCCACTTATTGAGTATCTACTGTGTGTTGAAGATAGACTAGCAGTATTGATCAGTCGGGCCTAAAGGAACGTGAATAATAGCAAAGGCATGTAAAAGGAAATAGGCTTCAACTTTAAGTGTTAGAAGACAGAATAACACACCATATAAATGCTGAAGAGGACAATCTAGTCATTGTTACTGTTAACTTATTTTACTGTTCAGCATTGCATTATGTTCTATTTCCATTTCCTGCCGACGTGCTTTCATCTTGAAAAGAACTAATCGTGTGTTTGGGGCCTTTCAGTCTTGACAGTGTTTTGTTCAAGAGAGAGAGTGTGTGCCCCAGTGATCTCAAACACAGTCTGTTTGTCCCTTCTTTGACAATTGTGGGCAGTTTGCTGAGCTGAGTACTGCCAAACCTCACAGAACTCATCTCTGTTTACACAAAATAGCAAGTTATTCAAAGCCACTGCCATTCCCCGGCTGACAGGATGCCCTATGGTTCTCTAAAAAAAAAAGAGCAGTGCACACTTCAAACCCACCTCCTCCACATTCTCTGTTAAACTTCCCAGAACTGAATGACCCGTGGTCATTCTGAAGTTGACTGAGTATAATACACATTCCAGGAAACCTCCCGTGTTGCTGTTGCAAGAGCTGAATTTGGTCCCTGTCATGAGAACATGAACCTAAAACTGGTGATCGTTTTGCACAGTCGAGATTGTGGAACTCAGTGAAAATGGTAGAGCACAGTCAGAGCTCCTTTGTTCCCTGATTTAACTGGGATTTGTTCTCTGTCTATGAAGTGATCATTATGGAATTCATAGCAATATCTCAGGATTTTAGTATATTTTGAGACTATATTCTTCCTTCTACTATTCATAGGAACCTCAAAATGTATTTTTCCCCAACGAGCTTCTTGAATAATCATGCTCATTAAAATACTATTTTTTGGCACTTAGACACTGACTTATACAGGTAACTGAATTTTCCGGGATTGAGGAATGTGTGGATACCCCCTCACGATAATGTGTACTTGCCTAAATTTTATTTCATGGGAATAAACATAAAAATGTGTTCCTAAAGGGATATAATACATACTTTTCAGTTGAATCTAATTCAGTCGAATTACAGTTATCAGCTTATATATTTTTTCAAAATAACATAAATATAACTATTTCCTGCAACAGCTTAGCCTGAAAAACAAGCAGGGGGAGGCATAAAGGATCTCCCAAACGAGACCTGGAAGTTTAAAAATTGTGTTTAAAGCCCCCCCTTGCACAATTTCATCAAAACGTAGTACTACAGGGGGCAAAAATGATTAGTAATTAATGACTCAAGCCCGTTACGTGACATTCATCCCTTACTCTTTGCTAGGTTTCGGTGGTTGCATGAAAGATGTGAAATTTGCAGAGGGTGCTGTCGTTAACTTGGCATCTGTGTCCAGCGGTGCTATCAGAGTCAATCTGGATGGATGCCTGTCAACTGACAGTGCAGTTAACTGCAGGGGAAATGACTCCATCCTGGTTTATCGGGGAAAAGAGCAGAGCGTTTACGACAGTGGTCTCCAGCCTTTCACAGGTAATGTGGAAATGCTCCAAATTCAATGTTCCATGTCCCCTCCTCAGCCCCTCTCCCTGCCAGCCCACCGCTGGCCTACACGAGTCATATGTTAACCTTCTGCTTCTTACTTCCATTTAAGAATACCTGTATCGAGTAACAGCCTCCCACGAAGGAGGTTCAGTACCCAGTGACTGGAGTCGGGGCCGTACAACAGGAGCAGGTAAATACCATTTATCTTAAAATGTGTATGTGCACACACATGCACACGTTGGTGCATGTAAAGAAAAGGAAAGCCTCTTACCCATGAAGCAAGCAGTATATTTATAATCTTGTGACAGAGCACGCCCTGGTTTGCAGAGGCACCCGTCGTTGGTAAAAATGCTTAGCAGATCCTTGCTTTTGATTTTTCAAGTATTTAATAAGGATTTTTTCAGGCTTGATTCTTTCCTCTTCAGATGCAGAAGAAAGTAAGTTCAGGTTGTTCTTCAAGATGAGATAGGCCCACATCGACTGTAATTTATCTAAGAATAGGAAATCTTTACCAACTGCTTAGACCCCGAAAAGCTAGTCAGGATTACCTTTAGGTAGGGGTGATAGACCCTTGCCTCTCCGGTGGAGAGCACATTTGAAACCTGCACCCTGGCTGGAAGTGGATGTGTCTTTTATCACATCATGGCAGATGTTTGCCGTGGTGCTTACTATTAGGGTCTTAGAATGACTCCCCCATGATAGAAATCGCTGAGTGGTCTAATTTTTGTTTGTTTGTTTTTTGAGTTGAATGGGGAAACAGAGGAAACGGACTATATTAGAGCTAATCTCAGATAACTGATTTATAAGTGCTTTGTCCTTCTGACAGTGACCACAGAATCTTTTCACATATTACCATCACAGGGAGGCATTTATTTTAAAAAGTTTTGTGAAATCAGTAGCCTTCTACCATTTTGGAGAAAATATTTATTTGTCAGAGAGACAAATACATTTCCATATGATTGACACTTATGCCTCTTGAAGAAAATTATCCTTAGCAAGTCACGATTTGTCTAAAGATGTGTTTTTTACCGAGATACCCTCTCATACTTATTATCAATAACAGGTTACTAACACAGGCATCCTTTGAGGAATCTTTTTAATCTAAAAGATAATTAAGTACTGAGATGGGCTACTAATAAGAATTTTCAAAGCTGTCTGCCTACAGATTTTCCAGAAGAGGCCAACTTGACACTTTTCCAGGATGATTTAAATCATCATCTATTTATAGGCAAGACAATGAACGGAATGATCCCTTAAAATCCTTTTCACATTTAGAGCTTGGAAAAAGCTCTGATGTAAAATATTCATTTGTTACTGGCATGTCCCCTGCCCCTATCTCACACTTCTCTACTTTATTAACAAGTGTACTATAAAGCCTGCTTTCAGTCTAATTCAACAACGTAAATAGGTGTCTAGAAAGTGCATCACTTACATAGCTTAATAGTCTCCATTTTGAGTACCACCGAGAAAGTATGCAAATGGAGCTCTGAATTTATAGCAATGATCTGACCACAAAGTCTTATGCCATAAATTCATATTTACAATCTGACCACAACACCAAGCAGCTACATGCTCCCAAGGGTTGGAGAATAATTGCACTATTTAATTATTTTTGAGTCAGTTTTGCTCTGTCCCTTATGAGAAGACCATCTGTTAGACAGGACTCTACTTTGCTCTGTACCACATTTCAGAACTAATAAAATCAAAATCACTCCCATTGTCCCATTACTTGCAACTTGATTGTGTAGCCTGTGTGTTTCCAGAAGTGCCCGTGGTGTTTTACCTGCTCAGACAGTGGTTCTCCACCTCTGTGCTTCCTCATATCCCTTATGTTCACATTGTTTCCCTTAAAACTGTCCTGTTTTATTGGCCTGAACAGTAAAGGCAGAGAAGGAGGCTCTTTGATGGGGGAAAACCAGAGTGATCCTCCATCGACAGGGCTCAGGAGTCCAGGAGCGGTCAAAGCCTGTCTCTCATCCATCATCCTGCCATGAAGTTCCTTGGGCTTTTCCTCAGTGTTCCCAGTGCAGTCAGCTGTGCTGAAGTCGTTACTGATCAGAACCATAGACATATCTAATTAATAATTAAAGGTTATAGATTTTTTAAATTAGGGGATTTGGCTTATAAGTGAGGTTTTGCAGCAAGTTCCTTTAAACTTGCCTCGTTTGGTGGTGTTATTTTGTGATGCTCCGAAGAAAATGATTTTGTAGAATCTCAAGGGCACCAGCTCCTCTCCCCCGCCTAAATGCAATTAGGAATATATCCTATCTGGTAGAACTTTGCTTTTTAAAAATTAGTTGGAAAAACAATTGAATTTGGCAAACGGGATCAGACCTTCAAGTACAATACAATCACCACATTTGTGATATTTTTTGGCTAATACATCGACAATATAAAAGTGTCAAACCACTATGTATAATGACAGTCTAATTATCTTGCTTCAAAGGGGTACATCATTATATTGTTTGAACTTGTTATCTGCCTACCATCCACCTCCTTCTTTATGAGTGATGTTTAAAACATGTCGGATACATTAAATGTTTTTGGAAAACCTGGACTAGGCTTGAAAGAACGTGATGTCAATGGAGTTTTGATGGTTTTGAAATATCGCTTAAACTGAATGGCTCAAGATGTGCAGTCATATTAAATCAGTGCTGAAAAGTTACAACTCTAATAAATTGTATTTATGCTAATGGTTGAGTCTGATTTACTGCGGCCATTAAAAGTGAAGAATAGGAGAGATAGTCTTCTCAGAACTGCCGTTTCCCCTGTTTTCTCTTTTATCCTCTCACAGCTCCACAAAGTGTGCCAACTCCCTCAAGAGTCCGCAGCCTAAACGGCTCTAGCATCGAGGTGACCTGGGATGAACCTGTTGTGGTTAGAGGTGTAATCGAGAAGTACATTTTGAGAGCCTACAGTGAAGATGCGCCCGGTCCGCCCCGCCTGCCCTCTGCCAGCTCTGAGCTTGTTGATACCAGCACCTTCACAGGTAAATGTGACTCCTCAAGGCAGTAGGTCTTATTAATTTTCTTTTTGGTTTGACTTTAAATAAAAACGTGCTTCAAGGCTTTTTCCCCAATGCATGAAAGATTCCTATATTTTGCCTGATTCAAAACAACAAGGATTGGGCTTACCTGATGGCGCAGTGGTTGAGAGTCCCCCTGCCGATGCAGGGGACACGGGTTTGTGCCCCGGTCCGGGAAGATCCCACAGGCCGCGGAGCGGCTGGGCCCGTGAGCAATGGCCGCCGAGCCTGCACGTTCACAACGGGAGAGGCCACAACAGTGAGAAGCCCGCGTACCATAAAAAAACAAACAAACAAAAACAAAAATTAAAAAAACCAACAAGGATCATCTAATGATATGGACACCTCTGTCCACCTCGGATGGAAATGATAATTCTTTAATGGTTATGGGCTCTTATGGATAGCTTCATTACAAGGATGATATTCTCGCCATCCCCAAAAGATTAGGTCACAGGGCCCTTGTGCCCTTAATCAGGTCCTTGTACCTAGGATCTCCATACATCCTAAGGAGATGTATCTTTTAGCAATCCTTTGTGTACATATGGGGCCAATGACCTATTTCACCATGCAAAAGTTCTCTCGTTGGGACTAGCCCAAGTTCACAGCACTGTTATTTATTGTAAAATTGTTGATTAAACCTAATTATGACAAGGTAGAGTAGTACTAGAGCACCAGCAGTTTGACTGGCAAACCAGCGAATCAATTTCTCACGGTGCGGCACGCGCACCGTGCAGAACGGCTGGAGTGAAATACACTCAGGCACATCACGCAAGGTGCCGTGCCTGAAGTCCCGCACGTGTAGTAAGACAGCAGTTTTCAGCCTCATGAAATGTTAAGGCTCATTTAAATGGAAAGTCAAATTTAAGCCTTTGACCAAAAAAAAAAGTAAAACGCATCAACAAATTTAATAGAAAAATAGTATTTTTCCTCTGTCAAAGACTTTCATAACTTGACAAATTTGATGGATTTTAAAGTAACCTTAATTGTCTTTCTAACACATCTATCGGTCAACTCTCTCAAACTTTACTTCAGTTTTTTTAGATTCCTTAGAATCTGCAGCCCAAATACACAGCCAATTAAAAAAAAAAAAACTGGTATCTTTCACTTCCTTCCTCCCTTACTTTACCCATCCGATAAAAACCCAATCTGATTAAGCCTTTGCCCAGGCTGCGCACTGCAGCTAAGTGGGCTGGAAAACAGTGAGCAATTTATCACTAAAAAGTCTCAATCCCCATTTTCAGATGGACACTCAGTAATGACACCAGTCCTACCATATGTCTGTAATTGCCTTCTCCCATTCTCCTCATTAAATATTTTATATTTTTCCAAACTATCTAAATGCTAACCTGCCTTCCTTATCACACTCAGCTGATAGTCTTATATACTAGATCATCTTAGATACCAAAAAAACTCCAGAATCTATCCTAAAGAATTTCTGTCACTTTCTTACTACCAAATATATGCATTAATTGCACTTTTTTGACTGATAGGGTAGTTATTAGGGGTTAAGTGAAATGAATGCTAAAACATTTAAAAAGGTTTTGGGCATAAAATAGGCATCTGCCATCATTATTATTTTACTTTTTACCTTCCTCTCTTTTCCTTCCTATTTTCACAGAGCTTCCCTTATCCTATCAAAAATAAAATCTTCAAAAGTCCTCTGGACCCCAACTCCTCTTGCCTTTTTAGACCTGTTACTGGTGGTCTCTCTTCCGCTCACATATTTTTAACCTCTGTCTCCTGCAGTTGTTCACAAAGTGTGGTCCTTGGATCTGTGTCAGCAGCCTCACCTGGGACCTTTTCATTAATGCAAATTCTCCAGGCCGCCCACACCTGCTGAATCAGAAGCTGTGGGGTAGAGCTCAGCAATCCCCATTTTAACAAGCCCTCCTCTTGTGATGCTGGTGCATGCCAAAGTTAGAGCCACTGCCCAGCTGGATTCTGCCCAAGGTCATTCAGACTCCATCTGTCAACACCCATTGTTAAACACAAACAAACCCAAAGCAGTGACAAAAATCTTCCTTTGGTCTAAAGTCCCATCCAGCTATTGTGCCCTCTCTCCTCTTCCCGAACGTGCCTCTACCAAGAAGCATCTGTGGCGTTGTTCCCATTTCTTCACGCGGTCTGCCTTCCACTCCCTTGCCTTGCTGAGGACACCAACAACTTCCACGTTTATATCCAAAGAACACTTTACAGTCCTGGTTCCACAGCTCGATAGCATTCTACACTGTGGATTTTTTTACTGTCTCTTGAAATGTTTCTTCACTTCTCTGACCCTTCTGGTTCTGGGCCCCCTTTTCTCAGTGTCCTTTGCCCACTGCCTCTGAAGCTTAACTCTGCATTTTGGAGAACCACAGGGTTTAGATCGGGGACCTTTTCTCTCTCTCTTTTGCTAATTATTTTTCCCTACAATCTTGCTCCAGGAAAATCATGGACCCACAAAGCATCCAGTATCCTACAAACACTATTGACTCCTAAAGGCACGTCCTACCTAGACTTCCAAATGTGTGTATCCAGCAGACATTTGGAAAAATTGACATTTCCAATTGATTTCTCATAATCTCTAAATTTACCATCTCCAACCTGAAGTCCTCCTCCTGCATTCCCAATATCAATAAATGACACCTCCAGCCACCCAGTTAATTAAGCTTGAGAATTTTTCTCAACTTTTACATTCTGTTCATACCTCATGTATCCATGTTTATTGATTCCTTTTTCTAAACTGTGTGCTAAATTGATCCGTCTCTCCCCTATCTACTGTCCAAGCCAAACCATTCCAATTTCTTACCTGGACAACTACAGGACTCTTCTTTCTCATGAACACCCCCCCTGCCCATGACTCTAATCCACTGTGCAACCAAACATCATGGCTCTCTCTTTAGAATTCTTCAGTTCCTTTCCACTGCCTCTCTCCCAAATTCATTCTGTCTCAGTCTCCTCTTATTTTCTAGATTTCCAACTTTTGCTATTATAATTAATATGATTTTTTTAAAGTCCATATGTAAATCTTTGGAAGAATTCCTGACAATGACGGTAGAATAAACCCCTTGAAATGGAAAACTAGGTCAAATTCTCTTAAAGCATTAGTCAGTCTTGGACTTTGAGGTCAAGCAGACATTGATGCAAATCTCTGCTGCCTACCCTCCCTGTGACTTTGGGGAAATTATGTATTCTCCTGGATCTTTTTTTTCAGTGTCTTAACCTATGAAATGGGAGAATAATATTAACCTCAGAAGAATATTAAAGTTATTAAGTGAGATGATATTCCAAGTCTAACAATTTTCAGCTGTGTAAACTTGGACAAATTAATTAACATCTCTGTGCTTCTGATTCCATATGGGTAAATTGAGAATGAAATAACTACCCACCTCATAGGATACCTGTGAGGATTAGATGAATCCATGTATATGTAAAGCACACAGGACAGCACATGACACACAGATTGGATTGCACTGTATAAATGTTAACTATCAGATTTTTTTTTTTTTTTTTTTTTGGTACGCGGGCCTCTCACTGTTGTGGCCTCTCCCGTTGAGGAGCACAGGCTCTGGACGCACAGGCTCAGCGGCCATGGCTCACGGGCCCAGCCGCTCCGTGGCATGTGGGATCTTCCCGGGCCGGGGCACAAACCCGCGTCCCCTGCATCGGCAGGCAAACTCTCAACCACTGCGCCACCAGGGAAGCCCTATCAGATGTTTTTAAAGCATGTAGCACAGTGCTTAACATATGGTAATTTCTTAACAAAGGATAGTTATTTTTATGTTGCCAAATAATTGCCAAAAAGAGTGTACAAATTATACTCCCACCAGCAAGCAGAATGCAAGATTTTATTTTTCATTTCATCCTAGTTGACAAGTTTTACAGGTAAAAGAAACTTTGTAAATTTTCCAAATATATCAGAATATTACTTTAATTTGATCTTACCTCAAATTTAGATTAATAGAGGCATTAAGTATTTTCATTGTTTACTGGTAATTTGTACTTCTTTTATGGCATACCTAGCACATTTCATCCTCAATTATTCTATTGGAGGAGTCACATTTTTCTCATTGATTTAAATATCTCTTTATGTATGAAGAATATTATACTTATATTTGCCTTATGTGTGGCAATACCCCCATTTTTCATTTATTTTGATTTACATTTTTATGTGCAGATTTTAAAGAACATTTTCTATAGTTAATATAGCACCTTTAAATGTTTTTGTTAGTTTTCTATGGGTAATATGAAAAAAAACCCTATCCTTGCCATTCAGGGTAGACTAATATTTGTTTATATTAGATATACCATCTTGACTATATATATATATATATATATGATGCATATCCTCTGAATTAGTAATTCTAAATTTGAGGTAAGATAAAGTCAGAAACGGGTCAGGGAGGCTTCTCAAATTACACCAGCCTTGCCCAGATTCTGAAGGATATCTTTCTGGAGGACAGTACCCCTGAGATTGAAAACCAGTATGATAAACTATTGGATGTTACTGTAGGATATTTCAAGCATGTGAATGGTGTACAGAGAGAAGAAAATTACAGCACCACTGACCAACTGTTATTTAGTTTTATATACCCAATGTGTAAAAAACTAAGGAAAAACTCAATTATTGCAACTTGGTCAATTTCTTGGATTTGTCAGTTATCAGTTTCTGTGGTAACCTGCTTTTTGTTTGTATTTTTCTTTTTCTTATTACTTTTACATTCATCATTTGTATATTAACCTTTAAAGTCACATTGCTTTAAGTGTATCTCTGTAAATAGAATCTAGTTTGATTTAGTTTTACATTCAACTTAAAATTCTCTGTATTTTAGTAGAGGAGTTTAACTCACATTTATTTTTATGATTTATACAATTGATTGCTCTTATTTCTGTCATCATAGTTCTTGCTTTCCAGTTTTGTTTGTTATTGTGTTTCAGTACTTTTTGTTGTTGCTGTTATTCCTTTATTTCTGTTTTTGCCTGTGTGGACTATGAATTCTTTAACATTTTTCCCCCCAAAGGGTTTTAAAGATGTATCTGTTGCTCACAGTTGTGAAATGAATAGACAAGGAAGTACATAGGAGGTAATCTTAAAGATTGTGGAGAACTCTGGTACTGCCAGGTAGACTTTTACTGTGATGAATCAGTCTATTAAGGGAGGGGAGTGTGAATTGAAAAGCCCCAAAGCCAGGCTGAGTAAGTATCAAAGTCAGAGATTTCACAGTAAAGAAAAAAGAATACTAGAAAGTGAGGGGGGGAGAGGGGAGAAAGTAGAGAGCCAGAAACCTGGATTTGGTGGAGATGTTAGGAGTGTGGAGATTGGTTGGTGGCAGCTGCTTTGCCAATTAGTTGAGATATAACAAGGTACCAAGAGAGAGGACAATAAAGTAGTTCTTGAGTAGTTTTGCTATTGATCTTGAAAGTAATCCCCCTTTAGCATTTCTGAGGTGACATTTGTTGAGGTTTTTATGTTTAATTTTTGGTTGTTAGAGTGGTATTTATTTGAATGAACAATACTGATATTGGATGTATAAGACAATTTAGGTTTGTTGGTTCACATAGGGTCCTTAACCAAGTAAGTGATCATAAAATGTGTTGGTTTCTTTTCATTACATTTTTTTTCTGTTATATAATGAGCTTTTCTTTCTTCACATTTGGGTCTTTCTTTGTCTTGGAAAGTTTGCTATTGTGTATATCATCATTACTTCTGGTAAGAAATAACAGTTTCCAATATTGTATATTTCTTTCCAGTTTGTCCTCCTCATTTTAGCAGTCCAGGACACAGCTTGCAGAGTCAAATCAATCTAATTATGTCACTTATCAACTGTCTGATCTCAGGCAAATTTAAAAACATATCACTGTATTGGAGTTTCCTCATATATAAACTGGGGGTAAAAACCTTCTTCATGTTATGGCATTGTTGCAAAGATAAAAAAAAAAACAATGAATTACCTCCATAGAATATTTTGCTGATAAACAGGCACATAGTAAATGTTCAATGAATTAATTATCTTTATACTATTCAGTTTCTGAATTCTGGATTTTTGCTTCATAGTTTTTTGCCTTTTTCATTTTCTGATTTTGGCAGTATTGATTCTGCTGTTTGAATCTTCTGAGATGAGTACTCAATTCTTCTACTTCAGTCTTTTTTTAAAAAAATTATTTATTGCCTTTTATTTTTGGCGCTGTGGGATCTTCGTTGCTGCACGCGGGCTTTCTCTAGTTGTGGTGAGCGGGGGCCCCTCTTCATTGCAGTGTGTAGGCCTCTCACCGCGATGGCTTCTCTTGTTGTGGAGCACAGGCTATAGGCACGCAGGCTTCAGTAATTGCAGCGTGTGGGCTCAGTAGTTGTGGCTCACGGGCTCTAAAGTGCAGGCTCAGTAGTTGCGGTGCAGGGGCTTAGTTGCTCTGTGGCACGTGAGATCTTCCCGGATTAGGGCTCGAACCCATGTCCCCTGCATTGGCAGGCAGATTCTTAACCACTGCACCACCAGGGAAGCCCCTCTACTTCAATCTTTTATATGATTTGCATTTGTTCCTCATCCAACTCACTTTGATTTCTGCCTACTTCTCAGTATTGTCAGTTTTCATCTCTGTTGTTTGCCATTTACCTTCTGTCTCTTGTTTAATGGATTCCAAGTTCTTTTCGATCTTAATAGCATGAAACTGATGACTTTTACATTTTACCGTTTTCCTGAATTAAATCCTCCCCAGAGCCTAAATATCCTTCTAGAATTTGAGTGGTATGTTCTCTTGTTCCTTTTGAGTTACAGATATTTTTCCCATTTGTTAAATGCACCCACCGACACACACACACCTACTTCCACAGTTCACTTGCCTTATCCCTAAATTTACCTTCAGAGTGAGTGTTTGCTCAGGAAAATCAAATCATTTTCAAGTCATTTTACTGGGTACCTAGTTGCTGTTAATAAAACCCTTCACTGGGATTAGGAGGGGTTCAGTTCAGGTAAATTCGCATTAGCCTCACAGCAATTGGTAAAAGTCAACTTATTTCTTCCCAGTATCGGGTGGAGGAGTGCTGAGAACTTGTGGGCATTTTGTACCCAACTCAGGACGAAGTTTGCCCTGGGCTCTCCTTTAAGGAGTCCATTTGTCTTTGCCTGTTGTCCTTACAGGTATTTCTTGGTATTCTTTTTTTTTTTTTTTTTTTTGCGGTACGCGGGCCTCTCACTGTTGTGGCCTCTCCCGTTGCGGAGCACAGGCTCCGGACGCACAGGCTCAATGGCCATGGCTCACGGGCCCAGCCGCTTCGCGGCACGTGGGATCTTCCCAGACCGGGACACAAACTCATGTCCCCTGCATCGGCAGGCAGACTCTCAACCATGTGCCACCAGGGAAGCCCTTCCTTGGTATTCTTATAAGGTAGTAGTTCTCAACCATGGGTGCACACTGACCCACCTGGGGAGCTTTAAAAAATATTGATGTCCAGGTCTCACCTGCAGAGCCTGACTTTTTGGTTTAGAATATAGCCTGGGTATTGGTATTTTAAAAGTTTCAGCAGGTAACTCCGTTGTACAGCCAGCATTGGGAAACACTGTTCAAACACTGATCACTGTTTGACACCAGTGATCAAGTCTCAATTTTAACCAGAAATTCTTATGACAACTTCCACCTCCCAACTGCAACTTGCAAATAAAGGACAAAAAAAAAAAAAAAAGAAAGAGAAATGCCTATATAAAAATGATGAGCTATTAAAAGTAAGTAATAAAATTAGCAAAGGAAAATCACAGGACAACAAAAAATTAAGTGAAATGATTCTTGGGAAGAAATGGGAAATTATAGTCAGACTTACAAAATGCAGAAGGCAAAAGAAAAAGAAAAGATGAATATTAACTAAGAGAGCTGGAACAATAGAAGCGTGAGACAGAATATTTACCATTCATGAATTTGGCTACTGGAGGATTAAATGTGATAAATCCCAGTAGCATGGAGAGTCCAAGGGTTAACAGCCCCATTCAGGTACAAATGGGCCCCTTTGGGCCACAGAGTCTGGATTCTGTGCCCTCCGAAGGCCAGGGTTCAGAGCAGGGAGTTCTTGAAAGTTCATTTTCTCAGCTAGTGCCTCAGGGTAGAAAGCCCTGCAGTTATCACTCCAGCGTATCTTTAGACTAGTTGCAAAGGGCTCCAATTAACTCTGCGTAGCTCCTGCTGATTTTCCCTCCAGCACTTTCAACGTCCGAAGCTGCTGCCCAGAGAGACAGCCCTGGTATTTTCCCTTCAAACCCAGGGCTGCTCAGAAAGACCCTTCCCAATCTGATCTGAAATTCTGTCAAGAATGAATGGATTCAAGAATTTGCACATCCACAATTTTTTTTTATTTCTTTCTTGAAGATGCTTAAACATGTAGACTTAATTATCAGCATAATTAGTACAGCACCTGGCAGAGTGCTAGGAATGTACTTGGTACACAGAAGATATTTTCTCAGTTTTATTGTTGCCCTACATTGAGCTAAACTCTAGGAGTTATATTCCTTCTTCGGGTAATGATAATCATATTTATTATTTACTATAGCTTAGCTGATGAACCAATAATAATAATCTTTCAGATGACCCACATAAAGCTAAATTTATGGGAAAAAAAGAAAGACATTTTAATTTATAATGCAACTGATAATATAGATTTTGCTGTGAAGACTGGTTCAGTCCTCATATACAGTAGACATTCACTTTCTTCTACCTGAAGCAAGTGGGTTCCATATTGAAAATCTCTCATTTTTCTGTCTCTTCCACAGCTAGTAGTAATAATTAGTGAGTCTCAGCTCTGCTGGTCATAAGGTAATTCCTGGATTGCTTATAAAATGCAGATTCTTGGGCTCCATGCACAAGAGTCTGTGTATTTGGGCTAGGATTGAGAAATCTGCCTTCACCAAGTGTTCTAGTCCGTGCTCTTGCAGAGGTCAGTGGACCACATATTAAAAACCACTGGGGTGAGGGACGTGGCCAGGTGAGAAGGGATCATTTTCACCTGCTGGGCTTGCATTTACCCCTGCTTTGTTTGTTCCTGCCCCTTGTTCCAACAGCATTAGCTTTGTGGGCACAACGGTGGTAGGGCAAGTGAAGAAATAGAGGCAATGTAAGTAGGGCCTCTGACCCTTAAGGGTGAGGCTTCTGAAAGCTGCTAGTGCAAAGGAAGTGAGAATTACTTGGGATCTCTGTAAACTGCAGATTCTGATTCGGTAGGTCTGGCACTGTGGTGTGAGATTCTGCATTTCTAACAAACCCAACCCTCTCAGCCCCCAGGCCATGATGCCCATTAGAAAGACAGAGAGTTCTCTATTTATATACAAGATGCAAAATGCCCATTAGATCCAGAGAAGGAGACCAGTGCAATTCCATGCGTGCAATATAATTGTAATTAATCTCAGAGTGAAGTCTCATCTGTGTGTTTCAGTTACACACATTTAACCACACACCTTAGAAGTGGGGAAGGCATGAAAAAAAAGAGTGAAAAAACTCTTAAAATAATCTTACAGGCAAAGGATGCTGTCCAATCCTGAAACTATCAATACCTGTTAGAGGGAAAGAATGTGTGAATAATTTTAGGGTTTCCCAACTATTGACAGAAAAGGGAAACTCTTGTTTGTAGACACCATTGGGGTGTCTACAAAAAGAACGAAGAGCTAAGAGCCATAGAGGATCATTGATTAATGAAGAATTAGAGGCATACACAAAATCAAAGGCACTGTACTTTACGGGCCGTATAAGGAGTGGTCAAGGGGACTTTAAATCATGAGTGATTTTTGCCTTATGCCCGACTTTGGAACTTAACCCCAACCATTAGTCCATCCATAAGTAAGATTCTACTCTTCATGTGTATGTATATGCACACATATACATATATATGTATATATTATATTTGTTATATATATGTATAATTACTATACTTACCTGAGAAGCCTGCAGAGAGATAACTGTAATAAAAACTTCCCTGCCATGTAATTTTTTTTCTATTCAGCTGAGAAGTCTTACTCCACAGTTGTTAAAACTGCCTATGGGGCTTCCCTGGTGGCGCGGTGGTTGAGAATCGTGCCCGGTCCGGGAAGATCCCACATGCCACGGAGCAGCTGGGCCCGTGAGCCATGGCCACTGAGCTTGTGCTTCCGGAGCCTGTGCTCTGCAATGGGAGAGGCCACAGCAGTGAGAGGCCCGCGTACCACAAAAAAAAAAAAAAAAAAAACTGCCTATGGCTGCTCTTTGTACGCCCATTCTGTTTTTTCATTAGACAGTAAGCTCCCAGAGGACAAGTATCATGTTTTATATTTATTTTAAGTCTTGTTTAGTAACTTGCTCAAGGTAGGTAATCAATACACTTTTCTTGAAGGAATGAAGGAAGGGATAAAGAATCAAATGCAGGGTTTGGGTGCTAACCCTGTAGTTAATGTAATGTTACTATTGTTTTATCATGCTGAGTTGAATTTTGAACTACTGGTTCTGCAGTTCTATAGTTCTCTAATTTTATGAAATAATATGCAGAACTACCACAACTTAAATATATATTTGGAACTTAACATACATATTCCCAATGGGGAAAAAATGTTGATAGGATGAATAGAATCTAAAAATTAGTTCCCAAACTTACACCTCATAATGAAGCTCAAGGACTATATATTTGCAATTTAAAATAACGGAAGCCATGCTGCTGCAAAGCTGATAATGACACAGAGCAGAAACTATTCATTTATTAAAAACAAAACCATTATCTACTATGTTCTGGGTTAGTGCTAGATGCTACTGTTACAATCTGCTTTTTTTTTTCCTGATTTTAAAATTTAATGGTAAAATATATGTAACAAGCAGTACTTTCTCTAAAGTATAATATTATATTAAAAATGAGTGTTTTATGGGGCAAAAACAGTAGAGATAAGTTTTTCATTTTTTATTATTTTTTTCTTGAGAGACAGAGAACCCAAAATAACAGTGACTTCAACAACATTAAGTTTTTCTCTCTCTGATAATAGGTGTTCACAGTTGGTCAATGTAGGGGTAGATGTTCACAGTGCCAGGGATCCACACTCTTCATCGTTTTGCTATGCTATCCTTAGAGACAAGACTTCTGCCTCATGGTCCAAAATGGCTGCTGGAGCATCAGCCATCTAGTTTGGTTTCCGTTCAGCAGGAAGGTGGAATGGTTGAACAAGGATGTACACATTCACTTTAATGACATATTTTGGAAGTTATTACTCCACCTTTGGTTTCATTCTATGGTTAGAACTTAGCCATATGGCTATATCTAGCTACACGGATTGCTGGAAATGTCCTTATTCAAAGTGGCCATTTGCCCACATTAAAGGGTCTTTTTATTTTACTGTGGAGGAAGAGAATATACAATGAGAGGGCATTTAGTGGTCTCTGCCACAATAGGCAAACATCAGAGGTAAATTTGAAAAATTCATTTTGATGGTATTGTTAAAAGATGAATATTGAGGAAGTCTTTGCCATTTTTCACAGTACCCCATAGATTAATATTCTGTATTTGTGGTTTATTACAAACTATTTCTTTAAATGTAAATCTTGAAAGCAATTGGTCTGAAAAAATTCACAGGACAAAAATATGGCCTATGACATAAATAATAAAAATAGAAATGATGTCATGTTCCTGCTTAGCTAATGTAGAAGAATTTCATCAGGTAATGCACTGTTGATGAGTTAATAGCTTTATCTAACTCTCCTGAATATATAATGTGCCTGAACTCCTGGTACATTGTGAGAGCTTCAGATGGGGTTTTTTACAAGTTACTCATTTTACTTTATGCAGTAAGAATTTGCGGTGCAGGATTTGGATTTCTTTTTGGTAACATGTTGTATGATGGTTAAAAATGACAGTAATACATCAATTTTGCTGTAACGTAGTAATCAACTGGGCATGTTGGCCATGCTATAGTGTTCGATATAAATACTTAAGAGTTACTACTCACATTTGATCAAGAAAGGGAACAGTCTCCTCAAGTTTTCTGTTTTCTAACTTTTATGACCATTTTATATTTGTATTGTATCTATATGTGGAACTAATCAAAAACATATATATATATAGTGTTTTATATATATATATATATATATATATAAAGTTTTTGATTAGTTCCAAATATATATATATATATAAAGTGTTATACTCAGTGACACACAGAAACACATATACACTGATGTAGAGTTTCTTATGAATCAGTTGTTTTTGTAAGGGAATACTATAGGCATATACACTCATGCATTTGGAAGGATAAACATTTTACTTTCTGTTTGTATACAGTAGGTTTTAGTAATAACTTTGAACCTATTAACACGTTTTCAGATATATTTATATCAAGTATTTAGTATAAAAGTGTGCTATTATTTTTAGTAATATTTATTCAACACGCCTTCTTTCTTCTTCCAGAACTGGGGCTTAGGTCTAGTAAAGCGGATCAGTGATCTTGGAGTCAGAAGATGTAGGTTCTGACCTTGACTCTGCTGTGGACTTGAGTGACCTTTACACTCTGACCAACAGCAGCCCCCTCTGTACAAAGGGCTCATCCTATCAGAGGCTTTCAGCAGGGGACCTAGGACACTGGTCAGTAAGGGATGACTTTCCTTTCTCATTTATTTTTCTTTTCCTCCTGTCTCCTTGCCTGACTCCCTGCTTAGTCAAGTCTGATATTTTCTGGGAGAGTTCTAATGATGTCAGTGATGGCCCTTTATGCTCCATAAAGAGTTCACATGAGTGGGTGGCTTCAAACCAATTGCAGAATTAGAAGGAAAATGACAGAGACCCTGTAGTTCTTACCGTGAAGGCACTGATGAAAAATGTGAGGTTAGCTATAAGCCTACTGAGAGAATCTTAACTGGATAATGCTTGGAGGTCAATTAAAATCACTGTTTCAACCATTCTCTAAGACTAGGATTAGACCCTATATTTTATTTTAAAAAATTAAAGAATAAACAATTTTGTTTTTCCTATTTGTAAACATTGAAATCCGTTTAGTCTTTGATCCAGGGTGTTCCCTAGTACTAGAAATTTTAAGTAAGGTCAGAAAATCCATTTGCAGGAAATTATATGTAAAACATTCGTTTTAGTTTCCAAAGGGTTACATTAGGTTTGGGGTAAGCTCATTTGCTGTTCTACCTTTTGATTAAAATGAAAATTGACTTTCATTTTATAAACCTTAGAGATCCTTATTTTTATTTAAACTATTACCCCAAAGACAACAACAACAAATGCCACTTTCCTAGGCTACTAAGAACCAGAGGAGAAGCATCCTGGGTGCGTTTCCAGATCTCTGTTTGAACGTTGAATTTTCATCCATATTTAACAAATGCCATTATTCAGTTTCATGAGGTTACTGTGTCACAATGTCTGTGTTAGAACTTTATTTTCAGAGGTTCCTTTAAATGGGCAGAAATCACGGCATGTTGGATTGATTTAGTCTCTTTCCTCCATCCACTGGGTTAGTTTGTGGCTCAAAACTCATTCTGAGATGTAGCACACTTAAAATTTAGGATTTCTCAGCACTGCAGCAGAATCTTAAGCCAGAAAAGTCCCCATCTCTCTGCTCTCCTTCCCCTGGCTGGCTTCCTGTTAAAAGTGGGTTCTTCTACTGTGTCCCTAGGTAGCAGTCTCAGCTCTGCCTGTGTGGGATCCCTTACCAGATGGCCCTCTTAATAAATGCCTTGCTTTTCCCCACCCTCACTTTCTTGATCCAAATGTGAAATGCCAGCAAATAAATAAGAACATTGTACTCTGATGAGTTCTCTTGAGATGGAGGAAAGCCCTGGGGAGGGGAAGCTAGAGACTGCTTTTCTTTTTGCTGGACAGCTCCTAATTACTGGCCAGTAGGTAGAAGACACCGTTTAGACAATAGAGAATTTAAAAGTAAAGAAAGAGGGAGAGAGAACAAATTCTCCATCTTATTCCAAATGCCTTTGCTAACAGGAAAGTACACTTGGATTGTTGGAGTCCGTTTTTGAAATATTCTGCGTGATCTTTGCATGGGGACCACAGACTTTGGACTCGGGGTAGGTGATGGCTGTGTGCAGATTTCACCGCCAGACTCAGAGTGCAACAGAAATGGGTGGGTAATGAGAGCAGAGCAGCCAGTTCTTTAATTGAATTAAAAGCTGGGTGACATCAATGCAGACACCTGTCCAATTACAGACAGGCCAAGGTGTTTACCGTTGCTGTACAAGCGATTCGAAGATGACAGAAATCTTTCCGCCCACAGATTAACATAATGAAGGAGAACAGATTACAGTGGATGCCGGCCAAACACCTAGGCTGGCAGCTGAGGGTGGGGTGGAGGAGGGGGGAGGAGTGTGCTCAAGGATGTAAATAGACAGAGTCACTTTTTCTTCTCCAAAACGTGTTGGCTTTTGAAAAGGATGCCATTTTGTCTTGTGTCTCAGGCTCGGTTTCCAGGCCGAGCATTTATACTTGTCTGCATTGAGTCAGAGTTCATCATAAAAATCTCGGTGTCAAAGCCGACTCCTCTGTTGTTTCCCTGCTTCTCAGCATACAGTTTTATTAGAGGCGCAAAAGCTTGCACAGCTGGTGTCAGCTCCACAATGCTTTTCTCTTAGGTAGTCAGGCCACCTCCAATTATTAATATTTCTCTTCCGCTCCTTTGAAACTTGAGGTTAGAGCACAGGAAACCAAGTGTTGGAAATAATAATCTATCAGTCAAAAGAAACAATGTCTGTTCCTTGGCTAGCTCCCTGGAAAGGGTAGGACGGGAGTGAGCATCTCTTAGAGTGAGGCAGACAGCTGAGTGAGCTAAGAGGATGAAAGGTCTTTATGTTTTGGGCAAACATCAAGGGTCCACCTTTGGTAAACCATCGTAATAACTGCTGGAAAATAGGACAAGTAAAGAAGCAAAAGGTCATACCCTCTGCATTCAAGGAGCTCCCAAAATCATTGCGAAGGACTTTAAACTGCACGGTTCTCAAGGAGAAGGCTCTTGCCCTCTGCTAGGCAGAAATCCTCAGAGCACACAGTTTGGAACCTAATACACTAGGGCTCTTCAATTTCCTCCTGTGATGTGCTGCCACCCCTTAAATCACGTTCTTGCCCCTGCTCCTTTGGCTTTTGGGCTTTCTGCACCCGCCGAGGTCCACAGGACTGCAATTCAAAGGGACTATACTTACTTTACTTCAAACTCCCTTGGTGTGGCCCATCAGGATTTCTCAATGTTAAGCATTAATGCAAAATGCATTATCGCTTAGTGGTGAGAATTCTGGTCCTGCTGGTGCCAATGATTTTAATCCGGATACCAACACTCCTGTGTTTCATGGGATCCTAACACTTTTAAGACATCAATAATGCTTCCTTTATACTTATGGAATGTTTTTTCAGCTCACCCTCTTCCATTATCAAAAGAGACTGGCAGGTTTCCTGACATGGTTGGGACCATTTTCTGATTTCACAGAGTTTTGCAGCTGAAAGGGAATTGGAGAGGTCATCTGGCCTGCCTCGAGGTAGGCACCGTCTCAAATTCAAAGGGTAAAAAGACTCCTCTGTGATGTCTGCCAGAGAAAAGGGGCTCCTATCCAAACCAATCTTAAAAGTTTTCACCGTCAGGATATACTTCTTTCTTTTAAACACCCTAAGGATCATCAAGGAGACTACCCCATTTTACCTTATTGGGTTTTCTGTGGACACAGAATACAGTGTATTTGCCATATTTTTCTCTCTGGGATTCCTTTATAAATACGTCACTCTGTATGTTTTTCAGTATTCTTTTAGGTATAATACTGAAATATACTTTCAATGATTATCCTTTTTTTCTCTTTGCCTTTAATGAAATATAGATCCCCTATCATCTTGGACTGGCAGCTCTGGATCTTATAAATGCCCTTGTCCACTTGACATGTATGCAAGCGTTTTGCTTTATGGATTTAATCTGTGTATTATCGTTATCATGAGGGTCCTTCTAGCTCTAATATTTTCTCAGATTAGAAACCTTGTAAAGATCAGCTGTAGTCTATAGCACCTCTCCCAGAAGCATGTAGAAGGAAACTTGATAAATAATTGTTTGGTAATGATATGCTGTCATAGTAGCACCACTTTTTTTTCTGGAGAGTATATAATCTGACTCTGACACTTAAAGGAAGACCATTTGGCCAATCACTCAATGGTCTCTAGGGATATATCCAAGAAAGAAAGGCTACCTTGCCTAGTCTTGGGGAGAATATGTTTATTTGTTGGTAATAGCAGAACTTTTTATAAGCATTAACTTGAATCCATCCTGGTAAACTCTCCATACTGAGAAACAAAAGAGAGAGACCGCATGTCTCAGGCAATAGGATGTCTTCGTCGTTATTCTGATTTAGTGAGGCCCACTTGGTTGACCAGCCCCTTCTCCTACCCCAACCTCAGTGTAACCTGACAAGAGGAGAGAAAGTGCTCAGTCATTACACTGCTCTTCTTACTGAAGTTGATGATACTAACCTGTATTTAGGGGAAATTATTCCGATGGTTTGACAAACTTTGCCTCTGAGACACAACATTATGAGCAAGATTCCCGCTGCAAATAGGAAAGAAAGGCCACCTCAGACTCAGAAAGTACAGTACATTTTTTGAAAATGTGATCTACAAGCCACCCAAAACTTTCTACCTGCGATTCGAAGTTGGCAAGAGAAAAAACATCAGCTTTCTTCTCCTCCTTTTCTGTTTTCTATTTTGCAGCTCTCATTTCTCAGTGCTTATTATTATTGTTTCACCTGCCCGGAGATAGGAAATGTGAGCACTTTGATAAATGGCCTGAAAGATGATCCAGTTTCTCTCCAGCATCTTTCTTTCAGAATATTGGGATTTTTCTATGAAATACAATTTGGCAAACTTCTCTACCAAAGCACAAACTGAAGAATGCAAGTTTGCTGAGAGGAAGATTGCCTGTTTTTTAAGGTCCTTAAGGTTAAAGGGGGGAAGAAATTAGCAAATGAATTTCATGGTAAACATATACACACAAAGTGCCTCGTTTAATGAAGGCAAGAAAGGTTAAATAAAGCACCGAAGACCGTTTAGTGAATGTGAACTCAGTATCTGGGTTGACATGATCCTTTTTTTTTTTTTTTACATCTTTATTGGAGTATAATTACTTTACAATGGTGTGTTAGTTTCTGCTTTATAACAAAGTGAATCAGTTATACATATACATATGTTTCCATATCTCTTCCCTCTTGCATGTCCCTCCCTCCCACCCCTCCAGGCGGTCACAAAGCACTGAGCTGATCTCCCTGTGCTATGTGGCTGCTTCCCACTAGCTATCTACCTTACCTTTGCCTTCTTGTTAAGTTGGTATAATAGTCACAATTCCAACATTGCACTTCAGCTATGATTTGGAAAGAAAGAACGTCTCAGGGAATGTATTTTGCAACTTAATGGAACTGCTTTTTATGTTTCCCAATGATAATTATCTGGACGTATGACACACCTTCACGCTAAAGATTGCAGAGCATCAAACTGTATACAGCCACTGTGCCTTTTGTGACACAATATATCTGTGCCCCAGCTAGGTCAGGACCACCTATGAGAGGCAATGCCACCTAGGTTTTTAGATGATGAACAAAGGAAACATTTCATGTCCCAACATATTTTCCTTGCTCACTGTAGGATTAAAATTTTTATTTTCTGGGGGCCGATTCATTACTTGTTAGTATGGCATTATACTAATTCAGACATTCAACTCATCTTATTTAGACTTGTAGTATTGATAGATTTGAACTTGGCGATAGGAAAGACATGACAAATGCCAAAGATTTTCAAAGGATAAAATGGCTGGGATATATCTCAAAAGGACATGTTAGTTTTGAACCCGGAATTTAGGGATCATGACAGAGGTATTAAGAAATGGGAAAAATGGTAGTGTGTATACGTTAATCCCAGTCTCCTAATTTATCCCTCCCTCCGCTTCACCTCTGGTAGCCATAAGTTTGTTTTCTACATCTGTGACTCTATTTCTGTTTTGTAAATAAGTTCATTTGTACCATTTTCTAGATTCCACATATAAGTGATACCATGTGATACTACTCTTTTTCTGTCTGAGTGACTTCACTTAATATGATAATCTCTAGGTCCATCCATGATTAACATATACACACTACCATGTATAAAATAGATAACTAGTAAGGACCTACTGTATAACAAAGGGAACTCTACTCAATATTCTGTAATAACCTATATGGGAAAAGAATCTAAAACAGAATGGATATGTGTATATGGATAACTGATTCACTTTGCTGTATACCTGAAACTAACATAACATTGTATATCAACTCTACTCCAATAAAAATTAAAAAAAAATAGGAAGCGGGAAGTTTGCAAAATAATTTCGACTGTTGGGTCTGGATTGGGTCAGGTTGAGAGTGAAATGCTAGCTGAACATCCACATGGGATACACGGCCTGCAGGTAGAAATGCAGAACCAGAGCTTGGAGGAGAGATGTGAAGTCTGCAGATATAAATGAGAGACGAGGCTTGATGAACTAATGAAGGCAAATGTTTAGAAGAAGTGAACTAACAAAGGCAAGTGTTCAGAAGAAGAAAGAAGCCTGAGGACCTGACCTTGTAAAAGAAAGAAAAAAATTTAAGGGACTGTGAAAGGAAGTTGAGTTGGTCAAGCAAAGCAAGGAGCCCTGAGTTATTTAGGAGGACTCCTTGGGAAAATTCCATGGCCCAGACGGCAGCTGTACAAGGCAAAATCTAGTAAGTAGAGGCGAATAAGGACTGCGGAAGGGTTACTTGGTCTGGTGTGTAAGGGATCACTAGTGATCTTGACAAGATAAAAATCAATATTTAATAGTACAGTGCAGGCAGGCACTGAGTTGGAATGGTAGCATACCTTGGGCTACCAAGGCTCTGTGCTAGAGTTCTCCCCTTACACGGCTCTGCGTTGCGCACGTTATAGTCCCAAACTCATTTAATCTTGATAGTAACACTTTGAGGTGAATACTGTAGTATCCACATCTCATATACCCATGATACTATATTATCCCTATGAGACCTCTTCTTCGAGATAGATACGATCATTATCTGTTTACAGATGAGGAAACTAAGGCACAGAGGTCTGAGCAACTTGCCCAGACCCATACAACAAATCAGTAGTAGAATTGGCATCTGGACCCGCGCAATCTGGCGCAAGCGTCTTTGCTCTTAACCACGACATCACTACATGATGAAGATGTGTATGTGATGCTGTAAGCTTTCCTTTAAGACTTTTAGTGGAAGGAGAAATAACCTCTTTTTAAAAAGTGAGCTCAGGGCCTCCCTGGTGGCGCAGTGGTTGAGAGTCCGCCTGCCGATGCAGGGGATACGGGTTCGTGCCCCAGTCTGGGAGGATCCCATATGCCGCGGAGCAGCTGGGCCCGTGAGCCATGGCCGCTGGGCCTGCGCGTCCGGAGCCTGTGCTCCGCAACGGGAGAGGCCACAACAGTGAGAGGCCCGCATACCGAAAAAAAAAAAAAAAATAAATAAATAAATAAAATAAAATAAAAAGTGAGCTCAGAGTGTGGGTCATGATCTGGGAGATTCAAGAGGAAATGACAGTCACAGTGGCAGGAGTGAGGGAAAGCAGAAGGTGACAACATGAAGGCGTTTTGAAATTAGAGCTGCATTTGGCATGAGATGGTCACACGTGTAGGTGTGTTAGTTCATTGGCTTGCTGTCTTCTTTGGCCCCGGGCTAAGATGCTGGTGCCAAGTGCAGCCGAGAGGGTTGGGTAGCCCAGGGGGATGCTTGGGGGAGCTGCTAGAATAAAGACTTGCAGGCAACACTGGGGACTGAGGGCAAGCGAGAAGGGCCAAAGCAAGCAAGGGCTGTGGTCTTTGCTTCATCCGGATCTTTGCTCTTTTAATATTTTATCCTTTCTACTGGGGAAAGGGAATAGGCAAACATGTATTTTAAAGTTTGTTGTTGAATGATGCAAGCTGTCATCAATACCAGTTCATTAAAACAATCAAGGTTTACTCGATAAAAGGATATTACGAGTAGGACCATCTTTTCATAAGAATGATGACAGTCTATGTGATTAGGGATTAAAACAGCTCTAAAACCTGCAACAGAAAACAGTGGTGAGCAAATACAGAAATTATATTTTGGATACTTCTTTAATTCATGGGATTAACTAAATAAAGAGCCTCTGCCTTGATTATAAACACCGGTAAACAAAACGTGTTTTAGTTTCTGCAGGCACCTTTAATTGCGGAACAAATCTTATATATCCACCACCAAGTCGTGTTAATTCAACACTTCTGTGGGCAATGCTTCTGTTTAAGACAGGTGTCTTAATTAAATAAACTAATAATTTTGCAAGAAGTACAAAAGCATAATTATTTAATTGGCTAATTGTTCAACTATGTTCATTGGCATATTTGTTAGCTGCGACGTGCATAAATAGTTTGTATACATGTACCCTACCGTTAAAATAATGAAGTCACTCTTGGGAGTAGCATCTCCTAATGTGTGTTAATAGATGTCGCATAAGAAGCACTCTCTAGCTAAATAAGGTTGAAAAATGTGAGGTAAAAGAAAATGAGATAGTTTTGTTTCTGCAGGAGGTCTAGTATCCTGAAATGGGGTGATGGCCGTCTTCACTGTCAGGTACACTGGGCTCTGCTTTATGAACAAATGTGGAATCCCCCATTTTTACAGGGGAAACATCTCAGGGGCATTAGCAGCTGAGAAGCACATTTGGAAAAATGCTATTTAGAGCTGTCTTAACAATAAGCAGGTCTCTCTCTCTCTTTTTTTTTATTGGAGTACAGTTGCTTTACAATGTTGTGTTAGTTTCTACTGTATAGTAAAGTGAATCAGCCATACATATTCCTATATCCCCTCTTTTTTGGATTCCCTTCCCACTTAGGTCACCACAGAGCACTGAGTAAAGTTCTGTGCTATACAGTAGGTTCTCATTAGTTATCTATTTTATACATGGTATCAATAGTGTATATATGTCAATCCCAACCTCCCAATTCCTCCCACCCCACCCGCTTTCCCCCTTGGTATCCATATGTTTGTTCTCTACGTCTGTGTCTCTATTTCTGCTTTGTAAATAAGATCATCTATACCAGTTTTTTCAGATTCCACATATATGTGTTAATATACGATATCTGTTTCTCTCTTTCTGACTACATTTCTTCTTGCTAGTCGCACCATACTGCAATCAGCACACAGGCAGGAAAATGAATTAAAGAAGCATATGTTTTTGTTTTCTGTATCTCTGTGTCTCTACCCCCCTTTCTTACACACACACACACACACAATACTCTGTATAGCTTCTTCTGGTAAACATGCAAACCTCTTTTTGTCCCCTTTCATTACAGGCATATTGACAGGCTTGCTACCCTTCAAAAACTATGCAGTAACCCTAGCTGCTTGCACTTTGGCTGGCTGTACCGAGAGCTCGCATGCGCTGAACATCTCTACTCCGCAAGAAGGTAAAGTAATTTCAAAGGTCTTGACTTCCACATTTCAGTCATGAATAATAAAATAGGAGAAGAGCTAAATGCTGCAAGGCCATTTGCTACAAAACCCCAACCTAATTTGATGACAAAGTGCATTGCCAGGCCATAATTGCTCCATTTTTTGGGGGGGAGCGAAAATGAATCAAACTCCATACCCTTTAATGACATGCATCTTTAATAGCTGTAATGCAGATTAATGGGCTTTTTAATTGCTGTTACATTGTTCATGCAAGAGCCTTGTCATTAATATGAAGCATCTGAAAGATTAATGAAAGCTTCCTCATTTTACTATGGCTCAGAAGTAAATCTAGAGACAGTCTGACTAAAAAGAATTGATTGTATGGCACAGTATGAAATTGAGAATCAAACGGTTGATTTCCATGGTCTCTTTTAACTGCTAAACACCAGCATGAGCAACAATTATTTCAGTGTGATAGAACCTCCAAACGCCAATCGAGGCATTATTAATCACGGCCTGGTTCCTTCCGACTCAAGTCGCACTTTTGTTGTACTTGGGACTTACAAACTGTTGGCATAAATTAATGTTTCAGAAAGCATACATTTAGGAAGGCAGTGGGAAAGAGAAAATATTTTAGCACTCTAAAGCGAAAGTTTTGCTGAAGCATCAGAATGCATCTCTTCAAGAAATAACAGCTCTCAAAACATTTAAAGCATTGTTACTCCGTATTTCTCTCTCCCGGATGAGAGGGATTAACACATTTCTCTTACTGTCTAGTTGTAAAGTTATTCAGGAGACTTAAAACCTTGATCTTTAGGGGAAAAGAGTCTGCCAGTCTCTGTCTTTTTCTTTTTTTTTTTTTTCTATTTTTTTTTATTAGTTTCTGCTTTATAACAAAGTGAATCAGTCATACATATACATCTGTTCCCACATCTCTTCCCTCATGCATCTCCCTCCCTCCCACCCTCCCCATCCCACCCCTCCAGGCGGTCACAAAGCACCGAGCTGATCTCCCTGTGCTCTGCGGCTGCTTCCCACTATCTATCTACCTTACGTTTGGTAGTGTATATATGTCCATGCTATTTGTAATGAGGTGGATAGACCTAGAGTCTGTCATACAGAGTGAAGTAAGTCAGAAAGAGAAAGACAAATACCGTATGCTAACACATATATATGGAATATAAGAAAAAAAATGTCATGAAGAACCTAGGGGTAAAACGGGAATAAAGACACAGACCTACTTGAGAATGGACTTGAGGATATGGGGAGGGGGAAGGGTAAGCTGTGTCTTTTTCACTATCCCTCCACCCCCCCTTACCCACTTCCTCTTCTTCCCCCCTCCTTCTTTTAAATCCTTAAAGCAAGTACCACTCGCACAGGAAATGTGTAAAGAAAGACAATGGAGGCCCTTCCCTGGCAGTTCAGTGGTTAAGACTCCGCGCTCCCAATGCAGGGGGCACAGGTTCTATCCCTGATCAGGGAACTAAGATCCTGCATGCCACCCCAGGTGGCCAAAAAAAAAAGACAATGGCTCATCTGATGAAACCAGGACAGAAAACAAGAGTTTGTAAAATCCTTCTTGTGACAATTTGTTCTTCATGCCTTGCACCTGACCTCACCAGACCACCCTCACCTGGGCTACAGCATTGGTGACCCATCTTCCGTGTTTTCTCAATGTTCTCTCCATCTGGTCTACCAAGACTAGCACTGTTTTTCTTACTGTGTCTTTGCTTCTGCTGAGGCATATATCATTATTCCCTTTTCCAGTTACTTCCACCAACTTCAATATGGCACAGATTGTCCTACATCTCACTCTTTTCCCCACATCCACTACATCCTCTGTCCATGTCTTGCCTGGTACCTCCAAACCTACTTCACAGCACAACCCCAGAGGGATTCCTGCTCATCCAGTTCACCATTTTCTTTCCATTGTTTCAGGATTTCCCAATTTCTAGTGTTTCCTTAAATTTATTACTAATTTACTGAACGATAGGTATGTTTAGGGTCAATTTCTAAAACTTTTCTTTAGTTCCTGTGACTCCAGTTCATTGACCATTATAGAAAATGAACAGGCCCCCTTTACTGAAAAAAAAAAACCTCACATACGTTGTAGTTTTCATATGTAATTAATTTAATTCTGTATTTTCTGACTATTTCTATGGCTACATATAGGTTTTTTTATATCGATTATGAACCGCTTTCCCTAGCATTGCCTATCTTAGATCAAAAGCTCCTCAAGGGTAGGGATTCTGTCTAATTTGCTTTAAAAGGCACAGCCCAAGTAGAGATTATGGGTTAATAATACTTGTGATGAAGTAACACAAGCATCAGTAAAGTGAACTAGTGTAAATACTCCCTGTCTATCATTGAGGCAAATTCTCATAAATTCAGGACAGGTATTTAGTACTGTTCCTAAAGCAATTACTACAAGCTGCCCATGAATCAGGAACATTTCCATGCATGGGATTTCCAGTTTATTCCGTGATTTATTGGTTTGGGTCTGAAAAGTTTGAATTAGAAAAGTAAACTAAAATTAGACTCTATATATCTTTTTAATTTTTCCCACAGCACCACAAGAGGTTCAGCCACCAGTAGCCAAATCCCTTCCCAATTCTTTGTTGCTCTCCTGGAATCTACCCAAAAAGGCAAATGGTATTATAACTCAGTACTCTTTATATATGGATGGGATACTCATCTATTCAGGCAATGGAGAGAACTACACAGTCACAGGTAAGACTTCTATAGGTATCAGTAAATGGTTATAATCTATATTAAAGACTATATATTAGTATATATTATATATACTTACAAATTACTATATACATTTCAGTATATATATAGTATATAGTATATAGTATATATATATAATATATATATTTATAAAATAGTTATCTGAGAATGCAGTTTCAAAAGTTGGGTTACTTAGTTTTGTCTCCTGTTAAATCATTAAAATTCCATGACCTTTGTGGTTACATTACACTTACAGTGAAGCCAAAGCTGGAAAAATGGAAAAGGGCTTCCCCCTCCCCCAAGGCTGTCTTACTGCATGTTCTCTACCACTGTCCCACCACTCCTTACCTGAATCCTTCTACTAATATACCTTTGCACAGGTGCAGAGGGGGGTTTGGAAATGTATAGTATCAACACAGCTCAGCATATGACTCCTCTGCCTCTAACTGATCACAAGATTGAAGCTGGGACCCAGTGTGCTCCCCAACCGTGCTCGCAGTACAATGATGTCATTTCAATTCAGTTGATGTCATATCAGTCTAATTGAGGCGATGATGTTATTTCAAACAAATGCCACTGGCACATGAATTAACCACTTTAAAATCCTCATGAATGTGAAATAAGCTTAAGACTCAGAAGTGTGACTCAGTGTGGTTTGAATTTGAGACCATTTGGGAAGAAACGTAGTATATCTGCCTAGATCATATTATAAAGTGTCATGACACTTAAGAAAAGTGAATTGTTGGAAACCTTGTGAAACATGAGGCCTGTATTATGTATGTTGTCTGGTGCCTGAATGGTGTTAATATTTGTATGGTAATAGTGGTTATATATTTTATGATATTTTAGATATTATATGTGACTATTAGGTGAGACATCATTAATCAAATATTAATTGATGAAAAACTGAGGGCTTAGAGAGATTAAATTCTTCATGAAAGGTCATAACAGGTTAGCGTCAGAGACAGGATTAATTGTTTATGTATTCACTCCTTCACATTAATGCCAGGTACTAAGGTTGTAACAGAGAACCAGACAGACATTGCCTCCCCTCAGCCCCTTGATGCTCATGATTTCATGGCAACACATACAGATGCAGGAATGAGGCATATTGGGACAGGGCTATGGCATTCATCTAATTGCGTTCTCTGAATTTATATTTTTTGTATCGTCTCTAGTCTGAGAGGCTTCAAAGCACAAGAACTATTACTTCTGTATTTCATTCATCATGGTTGGATAGAATTCTGTAATACTTATTCTGTGAGGTAGGTGTATCATTACCCCCATTTTACAAATGGGGAAATTGAGGCACAGAAAGGTTAAGCAACTTCCTTCAGGCCGCACAGCCTGTGAGAGGTAGACTTTGATACCATCTCAAGTATTCTGACTAATGATGAGTATGCAGTCTTAAAACAAGTTATTTAACTTCTGAGACTTAGTTTGTGAAACAGTAAAATAGAAATAACTGCAATTTTCAGGATTTTGAAGGGAACTAGAACTATAAAAACACCTAGCATGTTCTTAGTAAACTTAGTAGCGAGAACTAAACTAAAAAATAAATACTAAAACTAAAAATAGATTACCCTTGGCCTAGGATTATCTGAAGGCATTATTTTAGCTAAAAGTTATTGGCCATAGAATATTATTATTTTAGAAGAAATGAAAACACATCATGGAATGAACTTTACCCACATATTAATCATTATTACACACAATACTTCTGTAGAACCAAAATTGTCATCATGCATAATGGGGAAAGCACACCTCTTAAGCCCATTGTAGACATTTCCTCTGAGAAGCCTTCTCGGACTCCCAAATATGAGTTAGGCATGCCCCCTGTGTGCTCACTGAGTGCCTTTATGCCCCCTCCCCTTTTTTTGGTTTGCGTTGTCTTGAATAAGGCTGTTTGTTTACTTGTCAGTTTGCCCTACTAAACCATGGGCATCATAAGGTCGGGGACATGTCTGCCTTGTTCATGACTGCATCTCCAGGACTGATTACAGAGAAGGTATAGAACAAACAGTGCTGAATAAGTGCATGAATGAAGTCAGATGACTCCTGGGAACAAAGAAAGAAGATTGCAAATTGGGGAAGTGGGTGGGGAGTAGCAGTAGGGTGGATTTAAAAAAAAAGCAATAGGGAAAAGAGAGGCGAGAAAAGGTAGAAGCCAGAGAAAAAGGAACTAAGATCCCTTTACTGTGCAGAAGCGAATGCTGACCTAGTCCACAGAGAAATGGTGTGTGATGGCAGGTCTCAAAGTGTGGGCGTTGGGGCTTCCCTGGTGGCGCAGTGGTTGAGAGTCCGCCTGCCGATGCAGGGGACGCGGGTTCGTGCCCCGATCCAGGAAGATCCCACATGCCACGGAGCAGCTGGGCCCGTGAGCCATGGCTGCTGAGCCTGTGCATCCGGAGCCTGTGCTCTGCAACAGGAGAGGCCACAAGAGTGAGAGGCCCGTGTACCGCAAAAAAAAAAAAAAAAAAAAAGTGTGGGCCTTGAAGATTTCCAAAATGTGCAGAATGCCACATGAGGTGACACTCCAAAGTCAGAAAAAGAACAGGGTGGAGAGGAGAGGAGGCTAGAATTCACACTGATTTCTCATACCACCTAAAAAATGAAACTAATTCTGTATCCCGTTGACTCGAATCCTTAACAGACCCATGTGACTATAGTATCTGCATTGAAAGATCATGGCAAATGTTAGGATAGTATAAGAGATGCCCCAAATATAATATAAAGAAAGTGGACTATTTTTATAGAGTCCTTAACCGTCTTCTCTAACTACAGTGATAATGGTTTCTTCGGTGGTGTTCATCCTTCAGGTAGATTTTTAAAGATTATTTCTCTGATAAGACTCATAACATTTTTTCCCGTGTCCTCCTTGGCATCTCAAAGGCAACTATACTTCTTGTTGCTTTTATCTCCAAATGTCAGAACATACGAAGTACAGTAGGAATACAGTATTGGTCACTAAGGAGAGGAACTAAGCCAAAAATGATATGATGGGGTTCAAAGTTGTACATGATGATTCAAGTGTCATAGCCAGCAAAGCTGAGGCCCAGAGACGCCAAGAAATCCTAGTCGGTAATTGGAAGAACTGATTCAAATCTGGGTCTCTCTGGCCTCAAAGTCCATATATTTCATCTCTACACATGCTACTTATTGAACACATTTTATTATTCCTCACAACAACTCTGAAAGGGAGATGGAAGCTTGATTACAAACCCCAGAGCATCTATGTTAATCTTTTAGGGCTGCCATACCCAATTACCACAGACTGGATGGCTTAAACAACGGAAATTTATTTCTCATAGTTCTGGAGGCTAGAAGTTCAAGATCAAGGTGTTGGCAGGTCTGGTTTCTCTTGGGGCCTCTCTCCTTGACTTGCAGACAGCCACTTTCTCCCTGCCTCCTCACATGGTCTTTCTTATGTGTACACCCCTGCTGTCTCTTCCTCCTCCTTTAGGGGCATCAGAACCATTGGATTGGGCCTCAGTTCACCTTCATCACCGCTTTAAAAGCCCTATCTCTGTAAATCAACTCTACTCCAGTGTAAAATAAAAATTGAATTAAAAAAAAGCCCTATCTCCAAATGTAGTCGCATTGGGGGTTAAGGCTTCAACATGTAAATTTTGGAGAACACAATTCAGTTTGCAATAGCACCCAGAAGTGAGTGTTTTCTGCTGAATGTCCACTTTTCTTGAGATTCTCCAATGGCATGCAAGT
This sequence comes from Mesoplodon densirostris, assembly GCF_025265405.1. Classification (NCBI taxonomy): domain Eukaryota; kingdom Metazoa; phylum Chordata; class Mammalia; order Artiodactyla; family Ziphiidae; genus Mesoplodon; species Mesoplodon densirostris. The sequence continues at coordinate 178,932,299 of NC_082662.1, forward strand.
TAAATAAAATGGTCTTTTAGATCTCTTTCAACTCTTTCACGATTTTGTATCTGTGATATACATTACATTTAGGTCATTTATGTCTTCAAAAGTCACCTGTCCACTAGGAATCACAGAAAAGAAGAATGGGAAAGGGAATCTGGCTGGTTGAAGTCAGCCCAGAGAAAACTGATGGAGAAAACTGCTCTAGCATTGGGTCTCACTTTAGCCTCTACAGACACTTTAAATCCTGCCACTTTTCATCATAAAATATATCCACGATGCTATTGGTACTTGTTGCTTGTCTTTCTGCCAGGATTTTTGTGGCATAATGTCCTTTCCATTCTGAGTAGCTTGTGGATAGAACTTCTATTCTGTTCTGTTCTATTCTGTTCTGTTCTATTCTATTCTATTCTAGCTGGTGCTGTCAGTAATAGCAAGAGTTTAAGGTCAATGAAACGGATCTCTCCAGTGCTGAAATGTCAATTCATAGAGAGACTGAGAAATGAAAGATGTAGTCTACTAGATTAGAGAAATCATTGATAGCATTTTTTAGTTATCAAAGTAACATATACTTACGGAAGATAATTTAAAATATGCAGATATCTAATACCTGATAATCCCACCTTACAGATAGAAACTCTTAGTATTTGATGTAATTCCTTCCAGCACTTTATTCATTTTAACAAAATTGAGCTATAATGTATAATTTGGAATCCTTGCATATTCCCTTATTATGAATATATCTCACACCACAAGGATTTTTCTAAAAGTGTCTTGAAATATTTTAATAATGTTATATTCCATCTTATGAATGTACATTAATACATTTAACCACTTAAAAATTCCAAATTTCTAATTTATCTCATTTTAAATATTTTATGATAAATATTACCGTACATAAATCTTTGTTTGCTAGATCTCTAAATGGGGAATAGCTAAGTCAAAGGTATCAAACTTTTTCAAAATATTTGATATACATTTTTGCACTGTTTTCCAGAAAAGTTCATAAACAGTGAATGTTACATCCTTACATCTTTGACAGTTTTACAACCTGAAAATATTATTTTTATGTGCATGTTTAGCTACTAGTTTACTGCATACTTTTCTATGATGATGATTAGCGATTTTTATTTGATTCAGCTGATCATAATATGAGTGAGCAAAAATTTAATAGGGGCTAAGGATTCAGTTTGAAGCTACTTTGAGAGCTGTGTTTCATACCCTGTTTTTCCTGGCTACAGTCACCTGCACTATTTATTTTTCTCCTACACCATCAAAAACTTCCTTAATGACTTGGCTTAATGTCCCCTCCTAAATATTCAAGGTGCCAACCTTTCTTTTCTCACTCCTACTCCATTTATTCATAGCTTCCTTTTAAGTTTCCACATAGAACAAACATTTTTCCGTTATGCGTAAAAAAATGGATCTTGCCGCCATGGTGGATACAGGTCAAAGTAAATGCATTTCAATTCAAAAGCCACTTAGCATCTAGGTGGCTGGAATGTGTTTCTTCTTTCTCTTAAATACGAAGCATTAAAAGTCAAAGGCAGTGCTGCACCTTGAGTTAGTACAAAATATATTTAAAAATGCATACAGTTCAAATTTTTGCCTTGCATAGGCCATAAGCTAGTAAAATGGTGGGTCAGTTATGACACTGAAAAATGAATCCAGTTAGAGAACCTCCCGAAGGCTGTTGATGTTCGCTATAATAAATAGCACACACTTGAAGTCAAACTTTTTCATTCTGTATTCAAAGGTAATGGATTTTTCGTAACCATAGTAACCTTGGGGTATTTCTGGATAAATACATGAGGTATATACATTCTAGTTTTATTTTTGAATATAAACTACCACATTATGTATTACTAATAATATGAAAAATAGGCTGTAGGTTAGTATAATGACAGCTTAAAGTAGTATGCATTTTTCTCCTGCAAAAAATAAATATTTATCAAAAGTATAGGTTCAATTAATTTTCCCCCCAGTTTTGTGGTATTCTGGTGGTGCCATTTATCTTTTTTTGCAAGATCTCCATTAATCTCTTATTTCTGTCTCATAACAGATTTTTAAGAATTTCAAGGTAAAAACAATTGTGCTTTAAAGCTTATGATTAAAAACATTATTGAAAGATTGAAGGATCTGTATTGATATCACCAGCAGAGCTATTGTTGCGCCACTTAAGATGTGTGTATACCGTATGTTCATAAAGGGGGAGGAAGAAAGAAACCTTTTGTGAGTCTGTTCACAACATACTGGGATTGTTTCAAAGTTCAGGCTAGATGGCTTCCTGATTGATGATGACCATCCAAACTGTAGCCAACCAGATCATTCTCATTTTAAATGAGCACCCTACTAGAAACTGGCAATCTTTAAGGAGTTCGTGAGATAGTTCACAGAAGCCTACAAAGTTTTGGGGAACAAGGATAGCAAGATGGTGGTAACCTGAAGAAGTCTACTATGAGCATGACAAGGAGGTTTATGTGAGTTGCGCTGACCAATGAAGAAAGAGCAGGGATCCCGCAGGACAACTCTTTTCTTACTATGTAAATGGTTCTTAGTTAACCCAACCTAAGCCTTTGCTGCTTACGAGTACGAAAATGTCAAAGGGGGAGATGTCAAAAGGGATTCCCTAAAAATTATATCTGACACCAAACCTTAAAACATGGACGTTTTCAAGTGTATTATCTCATAAATCTGTAGTAGTCTTATGATTGAATAAGAGTGACTGATTCCCAGCACCACTGATGGCATCTTCCCATCACCGTTAGGACCTGAGATTCTATCACTAAGACTGAACCAGTAAGACAAGGATAATAGTGGTATAAGGAGTGTGTGTGTGTGTGTGTGTGTGTGTGAGAGAGAGAGAGAGAGAGAGAGAGAGAGAGAGAGTATGAGAGAGAGACAGACAGAAAGACAAAGGCAGAGGTAGAGAGAGGCAGAGAGAGACAGAGAGAGGAAAAGCAGATGAATTTCTGGTAAAGTCAGATAGACAGTAAGTATTTATATCTTTAACCACTAAAATTGCTAAAACTTTTTTTTTGGTCTTATTTGCCAAGGTCAGAAAGAACCATGTATAAACAGCAAAATAGAAATGTTCAGCTTGAACCTTCCAAACACTTAAGTCTTACGATGAGACATTTATGATAGAAGAAGCTGTATTGCTTATGGCACAATAAAAGAAATTGTTCAAAGGTTAGGTACTTCTAACCAAGCATTATAGGAAACCTTATCAACACTCTACAAATTTGAGCTAAATTATATTCATTCACACTGATGGCTTACAAAACATCTTTTCTTGGCAAAACAAAACTTCACTTTAACCTTGATATTTTCTCTCATTTTGCATTTTTGAATACTACAATGCAGTGATTCTAAATCACTCCTCTTACATGAAATAATGTTACTGAGGGGAATACTGGTAACATGCTTGTGTTCTAAGCCATAAGGCAGAGTATTAATAAGACAGAGCATGTGAGGGTTTTCAGGTAAGGCAGTGATCTCATCTATGAGTGATGGTGCCTCCCTGTTACAAACTAATTCATACTTTGTGCCCTTTTGATGTCACTGACATATAGCGTTAAATTATACAAAGTCTAAGAAACCTTGAGGATACAGGGAAAGAAGTCCAAATAATGGAAAGAAGTGAAAACCTCCAGAGACCAACTTACTAAGCTGCTAACTCTGTGATCAAAGACTCCAGAAGAGTTGCTTAAGGTTTAGCCACAGCCCTGATCCTTGGGTTAACAAACAATGGATGCTTTATTTTAAAAAGCCCTGTTCACTTACTAACAAAGGAACAAGTGAAGTGAAATGACTTGTACAGAATGTTTAAATATCAGTTGTGGTTGTAAACAATACAACCAAAGTGTCCTTCTTACTTTAAGATGCTTCTCCAGTGCACAAGTATGTGAAGAACTTAAATATGTTTAAATTTATATTTTAAGATCTGCACCCAAATATTACCTGTGATCTGTTAACCTAATTAATGAATATTATATACTCTTAAATGGTAGGAAAAGGCTCTCGATTTGAAGGGATTTCAGAGGAATAGTGGGAATCAGATCCATTTAGGAAAGTAGTGGAGTTAAATCCTGAAAAAGGTGATGGAATGTCTTCTTTCTTTTTTTTTAAAAAAACCATTATTTTATATTGGAGTATAGCCGATTAACAATGTTGCAATAGTTTCAGGTACACAGCAGAGGGACTCAGCCATACATAAACATGTATCCATTCTCCCCCAGACACCCCCCTCCCATCCAGACTGCCACATAACATTGAGCAGAGTTCCCTGTGCTATACCGTAGGTCCTTGTTGGTTATCCTTTTTAAATATAGCAGTGTGTACATGTCAATCCCAAACTCCCTGAGTATCCCTTCCCCCTACCCTCCCTGCCCGGGAACCATAAGTTCATTCTCTAAGTCTGTGAGTCCATTTCTGTTTTGTAAAGACTTTCATTTGTATCATTTCTTTTTAGATTCTGCATATAAGCGATATCATATGATATTTCTCTTTCTCTGTCTGACTTACGAATGCTTACTTCCATGGAGAGCTTTACAAATAGAACCTGCCTGCTACTTTGAGCATTAAGAACTGCCATTATTTTAAATTTATTTCTTAAAGCTTCTTAATTGAATGATAAGTTCATACCAGAAACATATCTTAAGTATACAGCTTGATGAATATTCTCAAACTGAACACATCCATGGAACCAGCGCCCAGATCAAGACACAGAACATTATTGGCACCGTAGAGGCCCCCCATTTTTGCCCTCATGTCTTATCTCTTGACTCAGGTGACTGTTTTCCTGATCATTTAGCATAGATTTTTTTTTGTTTGTTTTTCTGTTTTGTATTTAATATGAATGGAATCAGTGTGTTCTTTCTTCACTGGTTTCTTTTGGAGAATGGAGGAGGGAGAGTGAATCAGTGGAACAATCCTTTGTATTCCTGCACATATATCCTGAACCCTCTGGCCTCCAAGCTGTTGCTCTGACAGTGTCAGCTGTTATAGTGCTACCTTCCAGAAAGTCACTGGAATATTTGTAAAATGAACCATCTACCTCCTTTTCCAAGTCCAGAACTGGGAACTAACTATAGAGAAGCTTCATCTATGAAATTAGAACTTAGCACATGGAATCACTGGCCTGTGTTCATCAACAAAAAACTTCTAAGTGTCCACTGATCGAATATTGTGTGACCATACACCTCAGGATGCTGTAGAAGAATATTTAATAATGTGGAAAGGTGTTAAAAACAAACACTTCAACAGCACATAATATGTGAATCTATTTTAGTAAAATATATGTGTGTACACATGTGTATATATACATGGATGTGAATACATATGTATATGAATATGTATATCTAGGGAGATACACCAAAGTCTTAACAGTGCTTATCTCCCAGTAATGGGATTCTAGTGTTTTCTTTCCTTTTTTTGAAGGGGTCTTTTTTATCTTTTAAATTTACTACAGTATGGATATCATCTGAATTTTTGTAGTATTTTTCCCAATTTTAATATATATAATAAAATTGGTACAATGGATATTTCAGGAATCTGATTGCATTCACCTATCTGTACTTATCTGTTAGTTCTCTCTACTCTTTACCTTGATATTTAATCAGGTAGATCACCTTACTCATTTCCTTCTAGCCAGTATCAAGTGTGGTATTCTCCATACCTCTAGCACGATCTACCCCCATTAAAATATTACCCATATATGATGATCTACCTCAATTCCCACATCTTCCTTTGATTCACAGATTCTTATCATTTTCCTACAAATTTGTCACTTGAATACATTCTGTCTTGCAATATTAACTTATTTTACAGTACGCGGGCCTCTCACTGTTGTGGCCTCTCCCGTTGCGGAGCACAGGCTCCGGTATTAACTTATTTTAAAGGCGATAAATCTCGATTACAAATAAGAGTGTAGGTGCATTGAGTACAGTTATCATGTTATTTATTTTCATGATCGCTATAGTAGGTAGCCTAGGAATAAGAACCCAAATGGCCTCTAATAATCTCTTATTGGATTGAGTTGAAATGAATTGAATTAAATTGATGAACACTGAGAATCAGTAAATTAATATTTTAAAGTAAATGACAACAAACACCAATGCATAATTCAGAAGTAATTAATATGCTAAATGTGGTAAACAGTTTTAATGAGGTAGGCTGTTCCTGTAGCTTCCTAGAATTTTTCATTTAATTATCCAGTATGTAGCGAATTCTTTTTTGGCTAAACTACTTGTGTAAATTTGCTAGGGCTGCTATAACAGAGTATCGCGGGGTGGATTAAACAACAGAAATTGATTGTCTCACAGTTCTAGAGGCTAGAAGTCCCGTATCAATGTGTTGGTGAGGGTTGGTCCCTTCTAGGGACTGTAAGGGAGAATCTGTTTCATGCCTCACCCCTAGCTTCTGGTGGTTTGCTGGCAATCTTTGGTGTTCTGTGACTTGTAGAAGCATCTCCCTGATCTCTGCCTTCATCTTCACATGGCATTCTCCTTGTGTGCTGCCTGTGTGGAAATTTCCCCTTTTTATAAGAACGCAAGTCATATTGGATTAGGGCCCACCCTGATGACTTCATCTTTTCTTTTTTTTAACTTTTACATTGGAGTATAGTTGATTAACAATGTTGTGTTAGTTTCAGGTGTACAACAAAGTGATTCAGTTATACATATACATGAGTCTATTCTGTTTCAAATTCTTTTCCCAATTAGGTTGTTACAGAATACTGAGCCGAGTTCCCTGTGCTATACAGTAGTAGGTCCTTGTTGGTTATCGATTTTATTTTATTTTTTTGAATTTTATTTTTTTATACAGCAGGTTCTTATTATCTATTTCATACATATTAGTGTATATATGTCAATCCCAATCTCCCAATTCATGCCACCATCACCCCCCACCCCCACTTTCCCCCCTTTGTGTCCATATGTTTGTTCTCTACATCTGTGTCTCTATTTCTGCCTTGCAAACTGGTTCATCTGTACCATTTTTCTAGATTCCACATATATGCGTTAATATACGATATTTGTTTTTCCCTTTCTGACTTATTTCACTCTATATGACAGTCTCCAGGTCCATCCACATTGCTACAAATGATCCAGTTTCGTTCAATTTTATGGCTGAGTAATATTCCATTGTATACATGTACCACATCTTCTTTATCCATTTGTCTGTCGATGAGCATTTAGGTTGCTTCCATGACCTGGCTCTTGTAAATAGCGCTGCAATGAACATTGGGGTGCAAGTGTCTTTTTGCATTATGGTTTTCTCTGGGTATATGCCCAGTAGTGGGATGGCTGGGTCATATGGTAATTCTATTTTTAGTTTTTTAAGGAACCTCCATACTGTTCTCTACAGTGGCTGTATCAATTTACATTCCCACCAGCAGTGTAAGAGGGTTCCCTTTTCTCCACACCCTCTCCAGCATTTGTTGTTTGCACATTTTCTGATGATGCCCATTCTAACCAGTGTGAGGTGATACCTCATTGTAGTTTTGGTCTGCATTTCTCTAATAAATAGTGATGTTGAGCAGCTTTTCATGGGACTATTGGCCATCTGTATGTCTTCTTTGGAGAGATGTCTATTTAGGTCTTCTGTCCATTTGTTGATTGGGTTGTTTGTGATATTGAGTTGCATAAGCTGTTTATATATTTTGGAGATTAATCCTTTGTCCATTGATTCATTTGCAAATTATTCTCCCATTCTGAGGGTTCTCTTTTCATCTTGTTTATAATGTCCTTTGCTGTGCAAAAGCTTTTAAGTTTCATTAGGTCCCATTTGTTTATTTTTGTTTTTATTTCCATTACTCTGGGAGGTGGGTCAAAAAAATCTTGCTGTGGTTTATGTCAAAGAGTGTTCTTCCTATGTTTTCCTCTAAGAGTTTTATAGTGTCTTTAATCCGTTTTGATTTTATTTAGGTCTTTAATCTGTTTTGAGTTTATTTTTGTGTATGGTGTTAGGGAGTGTTCTAATTTCATTCTTTTACATGTAGCTGTCCAGTTTTCCCAGCACCACTTATTGAGGAGGCTGTATTTTCTCCATCGTATATCCTTGCCTCCTTTGTCATAGATTAGTTGACCATATGTGCATGGGTTTATCTCTGGGCTTTCTATCCTGTTCCATTGATCTATATTTCTGTTTTTGTGCCAGTACCCTACTATCTTGATTACTGTAACTTTGTAGTATAGTTGGAAGTTAGGGAGTCTGATTCCTCCAGCTCCATTTTTTTTCCCCCCTCAAGATTGCTTTGGCTATTTAGGGTCTTTTGTGTCTCCATACAAATTTTAAGACTTTTTTTCTAGTTCTGTAAAATATGCCATTGGTAATTTGATAGGGATTGCATTGGGTAGTAGAGTCATTTTCACAATATTGATTCTTCTAATCCAAGAGCATGGTATATCTCTCCATCTGTTTGTGTCATCTTTGATTTCTTTCATCAGTGTCTTACACTTTTCTGAGTACAGGTCTTTTACCTCCTTAGGTACGTTTATTTCTAGATATTTTATTCTTTATGTTGCAATGGTGAATGGGATTGTTTCCTTAATTTCTCTTGCTGATTTTTCATTGTTAGTGTATAGGAATGCAAGAGATTTCTGTGTACTAATTTTGTATCCTGCAACTTTACCAGATTCATTGATTAGCTCTAGTAGTTTTCTGGTGTCATCTTTAGGATCCTCTATGTATAGTATCATGTCATCTGCAAAGACTGACAGTTTTACTTCTTCTTTTCCAATTTGTATTCCTTTTATTTCTTTTTGTTTCTGTTTGCCATGGCTAGGACTTCCAAAACTGTGTTGAATAATAGTGGTGAGAGTGGACATCCTTGTCTTTTTCTGGATCCTAGAGGAAATGCTTTCAGTTTTTCACCATTGAGAATGATGTTGGCTGTGGGTTTGTCATATATGGCCTTTACTATGTTGAGGTAGGTTCCCTCTATGCCCACTTTCTGGAGAGTTTTTATCATAAATGGGTGGGGAATTTTGTCAAAAGTTTTTAATGCATCTATTGAGATCATCATATGGTTTTTCTTCTTCAGTTTGTTAATATGGTGTATAACATTGATTGATTTGCATATATTGAAGAATCCTTGTGATAAATCCCACTTGAATGTGGTGTATGATCCTTTTAATGTGGTGTTGGATTCTCTTTGCTAGTATTTTATTGAGGATTTTTGCGTCTATATTCATCAGTGATATTGGTCTATATTTTTCTTTTTTTTGTAGTATCTTTGTCTAGTTTTGGTGTCAGGGTGATGGTGGCCTTGGAGAATGAATTTGGAAGTGTTCCTTCCTCTGCAATTTTTGGAAGAGTTAGAGAAGAATGGGTGTTAGCTCTTGTCAAATATTTGATAGAATTCACCTGTGAAGCCATCTGGTCCTGGACTTTTGTTTGTTGGAAGATTTTTAACCACAGTTTCAATTTCATTACTTGTGATTGGTCTGTTCATCTTTTCTCTTTCTTCCTGGTTCAGTCTTGGAAGGTTATACCTTTCTAAGAATTTGTCTATTTCTTCCAGGTTGTCCATTTTATTGGCATAGAGTTGCTTGTAGCAGTCTCTTAGGATGCTTTGTAGTTATGCAGTGTCCCTTGTAACTTCTCCTTTCCTCTCCCTCTTTTTCTTGGTGAGTCTGGCTACTGGTTTATTAATCTTGTTTATCTTCTCAAACAACCAGCTTTTAGTTTTATTCATCTTTGCTATTGTTTTCTTTGTTTCTATTTCATTTATTTCTGCTCTGATCTTTATTATTTCTTCCCTTCTACTAACTATGGGTTTTGTTTGTTCTTCTTTCTCTAGTTCCTTTAGGTGTAAGGTTAGATTGTTTATTTGAGATTTTTCTTGTTTCTTGAGGTAGGATTGTATTGCTACAAATTTCCCTCTTAGAACTGCTTTTGCTGCATCCCATATGTTTTGGATCATCGTGTCTTCATTGTCATTTGTCTCTAGGTATTTTTTTATCTCCTCTTTGATTTCTTCAGTGACATATTGGTTATTTAGTAATGTATTGTTTAGCATACATGTGTTTGTGATTTTTTCTTTTTTTCCCTGTAATTTATTTCTAATCTCATAGAATTGTGGTTCAGAAAAAATGCTTGATATGATTTCAATTTTCTTAAATTTACCAAGGCTTGATTTGTGACCCAAGATGTGATCAATCCTAGAGAATGTTCTGTGTGCACTTGAGAAGGGAGTGTGATCTGTTGTTTTCGGATGGAATGTCCTATAAATATCAATTAAATCTATCTGGTCTATTGTGTCATTTAAAGCTTGTGTTTCCTTATTACTTTTCTGTCTGAATGAGCTGTCCATTGGTGTAAGTGAGGTGCTAAAGACCCCCACTATTACTGTGTTACTGTCGATTTCCTCTTTTATAGCTGGTAACAGTTGCCTTATGTATTGAGGTGCTCCTATGTTGGGTGCATATATATTTATAATTGTTATATCTTCTTCTTGGATTGATCCCTTGATCATTATGTAGTGTCCTTCCTTGTCTCTTATAACATTCTTTATTTTAAAGTCTATTTTATCTGGTATGAGTATTGCTACTCCTGCTTTCTTTTGATTTCCATTTGCATGGAATATCTTTTTCCATCCCCTCACTTTCAGTCTGTATGTGTCCCTAGGTCTGAAGTGGGTCTCTTGTAGACTGCATATAGATGGGTTTTGTTGTTGTATCCATTGAGCAAACCTGTGTCTTTTGGTTTGAGCATTTAATCCTTTCATATTTAAGGTAATTATCATTATATATGTTCCTATTACCATTTTCTTAATTGTTTTGGGTTTGGTTTTGTAGGTCCTTTTCTTCTCTTGTGTTTCCCACTCAGAGAAGTTCCTTTAGCATTTTTTGTAGAGCTGGTTTCGTGGTGCTGAATTCTCTCAGCTTTTGCTTGTCTGTAAAGCTTTTGATTTCTCTATCGAATCTGAATGAGATCCTTGCTGGATAGAGTAATCTTGGTCATAGGTTCTTCCCTTTCATCACTTTAAATATATTGTGCCACTCTCTTCTGGCTTGTAGAGTTTCTGCTAAGAAATCAGCTGTTAACCTTATGGGAGTTCCCTTTTATGTTATTTTTTTGTTTTTCCCTTGTTGCTTTTAATAATTTTTCTTTGTCTTTAATTTTTGTCAATTTGTTTACTATGTGTTTTGGCATGTTTCTCCTTGGGCTTATCCTGCCTGGGACTCTGTGCTTCCTCAACTTGGGTGGCTGTTTCCTTTCCCATGTGAGGGAAGTTTTCGACTATAATCTCTTCAAATATTTTCTTGGGTTCTTTCTCTCTCTCTTCTCCTTCTGGGAACCCTATAATGTGAACATTGATGTGTTTAATGTTGTCCCAGAGGACTGTTAGGCTGTCTTCATTTATTTTCATTCTTTTTTCTTTATTCTGTTCCATGGCAGTGAATTCCATCATTCTGTCTTCCATGTCACTTATCTATCCTCTGCCTCAGTTACTCTGCTTTGGATTCCTTCTAGTGTATTTTTCATTTCAGTTATTGTATTGTTCATCTATGTTTGTGTGTTCTTTAATTCTGCTAGGTCTTTGTTAAAGATGTCTTGCATCTTCTCAATCTTTGCCTCCATTCTTTTTCCAAGGTCCTGGATCATCTTCACTATGATTATTCTGAATTCTTTTTCTGGAAGGTTGCCTATCTACTTCATTTAGTTGCTTTTCTGGGATTTTATCTTGTTCCTCCATCTGCTACATAGTCCTCTGTCTTTTCATTTTGTCTTTCTTTCTGTGAATGTGGTTTTCTTTCCACAGGCTGCAGGACTGTAGTTCTGCATTCTTCTGCTGTCTGCCCTCTGGTGGATGAGCTATCTAAGACACGTGCGAGCTTCCTGGTGGGAAGGACTGGTGGTGGGTAGAGCTTGATGTTGCTCTGGTGGGAAGAGCTCAGTAAATCTTTAATCCACTTGTCTGATAATGGGTGGAGCTGAGTTCCCTCCCTGTTGATTGTTTGGCTTGAGGCGACCCAGCACTGGAGCCTACAGGCTCTTTGGTTGGGCTAATTGTGGACTATAGGAGGGCTCATGCCAAGGAGTACTTCCCAGGACTTCTGCTGCCAGTGTTCTTGTCCTCATGGTGAGCCACAGTTGCCCTCCGCCTCTGCAGGAGACTCTCTGACACTAGCAGGTAGGTCTGGTTCAGGCTCCTCTGGGGTTACTGCTCCTTCCCCCTGAGTCCTGATGCTCACACTACTTTGTGTGTACCCTCCAAGAGTGGAGTCTCTGTTTCCCCAAGTCCTGTTGAAGTCATGCAATCAAATCCCAACTAGCCTTCACAGTCTGATTCTCTGGGAATTCTTCCTCCCGTTGCCAGACTCCCAGGTTGGGAAGCCTGACGTGGAGCTCAGAAGCTTCATTCCAGTGGGTGGACTTCTGTGGTATAATTATTGTGATTGCACCCTTCCTACCATCTCATTGCAACTTCTCCTTTGTCTTTGGATGTGGGGTATCTTTTCTGGTGGGTTCCAGTGGTTTCCTGTCGATGATTGTTCAACAGTTAGTTGTGATTCCAGTGCTCTCTCAAGAGGGAGTGAGCACACATCTTTCTACTCTGCTGTCTTGAACCAATCTCCTGTTTATCCATTTTAAATATAGCAGTGTGTACATGTCAATCCCAAACTCCCTAACTATCCCTCTCCGCCACCCTTCCCCCCTGGTAATCATAAGATTGTTCTCAAAGTCTGTGAGTCTGTTTCTGTTTTGTAAATACATTCATTTATATCTTTTTTTAGATTCCCCATATAAGCGGAATATCATACGATAGTTCTTCCTCTGTCTGACTTACTTCACCCAGTATGACAATCTGACCCTATTTCCAAATAAGGTCATATTCTCAAGTACTGGGGGCTAGGATTTCAACATATGAATTTTGACAGTACACAATTCATCCTGTAATTCTCTTCTATTTATTTGATGCTGTGATTAATAGCAATATAAAACATTCCTCAAATACCTAAAAAAATTAGAAAATATAAGGCATTTGTTCAAAATCAGTTTAAAAACTGATATATTCCATGACAGTAATAAAAATTATTTAGAAAGGAGATAATCACTTTTATCTGGAATGGTCATTTATTTACTCAATATTATTGAGTAATATTCATAATAATATTCATTAGTTGAATATTATTGAATATTATTGTGAATATTACTCTGTAGACACTATGTAGACACTCAATACTTTTCTAAGCATTGAAGATCCAATAGATAACAAAAGATGCAAAGGCCCTGCCCTCATGGAGATTATATTTCAGTGGGAAATTGTTAGAGAAGGCTTCATACTCTTCATGTTATATTTATTGTATCTTCTTGAAATAAATGAAAACTGACTCTCCCCTAAAGCTAGCAATTTCTTCCTCAGCCATTTTAAGTAGATGTGAATCAGTCTTTGATGTCCCATGTAATGCAGAAATCAAGGGGACAGGGTCGGCATCCTCTGCTTCTCCTACCAAACAGCATCCCAGATTTTCTACCATCCTTTAATACTCATTGATCCATGAGACCCATGCTCTTTGGCTGTAGAAGTTTTCTTTGTTTTGATCATCTTTACTAACATCTTACCCTTGTTCCCTGATTCAGTAAAGACTTGAGCACTTAGATTTTCCCCTTCTTTCTCCACCTCAAATCTGCCAGCATCCTGTGTTGTTTCAGCTGTCAGGGGAACAATCCTTTGGCAACTCAGCCTCTCAGATCCTTTACCTTCTCATCTTGAAACTTGATTGCACTCTTAAGTTAATTGCTTTCATTTTGGTAATCTGTATGTTGCCATCACTTAGAAATGCTCTATGTCTAACACATTAAATCCACATAGTCCACTATTCAACTACAAACAACCGTTTTCCAGCGCTTTCACTCATTTATTCACAGTAAACTCTCAGTTTCTTAACACCTCCATCTCTTTGCTTTATTAGACCCTGTCTTTATTTTCCTTCTGAGGTAGCTTCAGAGTATAGAGCTTGAATTGTTTTCTTTTCAGTTCTCTCAACTTTCTTGCCCCATTATTATTACAATATATTCAAGTGAAAACCCACCAAAACTAGATCAATATATTTGTCTGTGTTTTTTACACCCACACTGGGGCTTCCTGAGCTCTGCCAAAGAGAATTGGATAAGCATACAGATGGGTGCCATTCTGATAGCTAGTGTTTTCCACTCTCCAATTGGCTTCTAAATCTTTGCTCTTGACCTTTCTTTATTTCCCTAGTCTCACATTTGCCAGTGCCAGTTCTTCAGTCATTGTCCACAGTTCTTCAAGCTCTGATCTCCCTGAATCTCAGCAGATGTCTGCTTTTCACCTCAAATTGAAGCTCTTGGATGGGGTTCCTCAGTTTGCTGTCATGGAACATTTCCTACATTAGAACCAGTGTTTCCCTCCTTCTTTTAGTAAACAAAGGATTGTTCATTCCCCTGCCGAGGACTAATTCCCCCTCTAGATCATCTTCTCCGACCTTTGTGAGGACCTCTCTTTCAGCCTTACTTTTCCTGTGTCTTTCTCTCTCTTCCTGTACTAACTCCTTCCATCAGCATTTGATAGGCTCAAGACTCTTACATGTGGAGGGGAAAAAGATATGGGAAAAACAGGCTTTGAGTTTCATCTCCCACTTATGGTCCCAGCCTTGCCTTTCTCACCTTCACAGTCACATTCCCTACCTCCACTGGCTCACTTGCTTTGCCTCCTAACCTCCTGTATATTTCTTAGAGCTACCATTACAAAATACCACAAATCAGATGCCTAAAACAACAGGAATTTATTCTCTCATGGTCTGGAGGCTAGAAGTCCTAAATCAAGGTGTCAGCAGGGCTCTTCTCCCTTTGAGAACTCTAAGGAAGGCTTCTTCCTAGCCTACACCAGCTTTTGGTGGTCACTACAATTGGTGGCATTCTGTGGCTAATTGGTGATATTCAGTGGCTAATCCGTGACATTCCATGGCTTGCCACTGCCTCACTCCAGTATCTGCCTCTCTCATTCCATGGGGCCTTCCCTGTGTCCAGATTTTTCTTATCCTATAAGGACACCAGCCATGTTGGATTTAGAGCCCCCCCCCCAATCCAGTATGGCTTCCTCTTAACTTGACCACATCTGCAAAGACCTTACTTCCAAACAAGGTCACATTCACAGGTACAGGGGTTAGGACTTGAACATATCTTTGGGGGTAACAAAGCTCAACCCTCTCCCCCTCCATTGACTCCACAATGACTTCACCATGCAATTGAAACCATTCTTGCTGGGCTATCAAAATTCTTGTAGAGCCAATTCAGGGCCAACGTGAAGGCCATACAGTTCATGACACTTGGACAGATTGTTGATCATTTTTCCATCACAGAACATTCTGCTCCTGGTGTCTGTGACACCTGCCATCTCAATTTACCTCTATTGCTCAAGCTCTGGTGTGTTAGCCTCTTCTTTTCCTTCCACCCACAAACGTTGGTTTATTTCAGGGCTCTTCTTGGAATACTCTGCACAATGTCTCTGTGATGACTCAGTCCTCATCTCCAATTCAGACACTCTTCCTAAGCCATGGACATTTTTTTTTTTTTTTTTCTTTTTGCGGTATGTGGGCCTCTCACTGTTGTGGCCTCTCCCGTTGCGGAGCACAGGCTCCGGACGCGCAGGCCCAGCGGCCATGGCTCACGGGCCCAGCCGCTCCGCGGCATATGGGATCCTCCCAGACTGGGGCACGAACCCGTATCCCCTGCATCGGCAGGCGGACTCTTAACCACTTGCGCCACCAGGGAGGCCCCATGGACATTTTTTCTATCCACATATCGGACCCTCCTGCTCCAGGCATTTTACTCCAACTCCCTAAAACTGAATTCACTGTATCTACCACCTCCCATAAAATGCATTCCTTTGCCTGAGCTTCCCATCTCAGAAACACTACTGAGAACATAAACACTATTAGTATCAGTGTTACTAACAATAATGCTTCTCATCCTTTTGCCAGAAATAAAAACCTGGATTGAATCTTGGACTCCTTTCATCGCTCGCATCCAATCTTTTTTTAAATTATTATTATTTATTATTATTATTTATTATTTTTTTTGGAGTATAATTGCTTTACAACGTTGTGTTAGTTTCTGCTGTACGGCGAAGTGAATCAGCTATATGTATACCTATATCCCTTCCCTCTCAGACCGCCCCCCCGATCCCACCCATCTAGGTGGTCACAGAGCACAGAGCTGAGCTCTCTGTGCTGTACTGCAGGTTCACATCCAATCTTAAAATAAAATCCAAAGTCTTTCTCTTGGCTTACAACACTTATCTGGCTCTCATCTACTTTCTTAGTGTTATTTCAGATCATTCTCCCACTACCATTTATTTCTGTAATGCTACATTGGTTTTCTTTCTGTTTACATTTGTTTGTTTAAATACAGCAAGCCTTCTTATATTTCCAGACCTTTGAATTATCTGCTTACTCTGACTGGAGTTCTCTTTTTCCAGGTCTTCATATGTCTGGATCGTTCTCGTTGAGTTCTTAGATCAGATAAAACCTTCTCTATATTAGTTAGAATAACCCTAGATGATGTAAACACACACACACACGCTAGTTTCTAATAGCAGAAACACAATAGAAATTTATTTCTTGTTCATTTACCAGCCGAAGAGTTTGGTTGCTAGTGCTTCCTCGGTCTACACATTCGAGGACACAGGCCGATGAAGGTTCTGCCATCTTTAACACGAATCCCAAGGACACTCTGGAGTTCTCTCCATTGCTGTAGTAGGTGAGGAAAGAGAATGAAGGATAATACATTGGAGATTTTTGTGGGCCAGACCTGGGAGTGACATATTTCACTTCTGCCCACATTCTAATGGCCATAACTCAGTCTCACAGCAGCACCTAACTGGCAGGGACATTTAGTAGACAGACTAAGACAAAACTCATTTGCTGGCTCATGGTTCTGTAAGTAGGAAGTTTGGGTGGGTTTAGCTGGGTTTCTAACTAGAGTCTCACAAGGCCAAGATCAAGGAGTTGGGGAGCTTGGGCTCTCTTTTGGAGGCTCTGGGGAAGAATTTGCTTCCAGGCTCATTCAGGTTGTTGACAGAATTCAGCTCCCTGCAGTGGTAAGGCTGATGTCACTGTTTCCTTGTTGGCTGTCAGCCTGGGGCTGCTTTTAACTTCTAGAGGCCACACTCACCTGGCTGCCTTCATCTCAGTAATGCAGATCATCTCTTGCATCAAATCCCTTTCATGCTTTGAATCTCTCTGGCTTCCACTATTAGCATTTGGAGGAAACTCTGATTTTAAAAGGGGCTCATAATGAGATTGGGCACACCAGGATCATCTCTTTTTTCCATATAAGGTGAGATAATCATGGCAGTGGTATCTCCTCATATTCACAGCTTCCACCCACACTCAAGGGGGAGGGATTTGTGCAAGTGTGAGAGTCAGTGAGAGTCATCCTTAGAATTCCTACCGCAAAGTCCAGAGGCCTCATCATGCAGGTGTGACTTCGCTGAGCCTTACTTTCCTGGTGAAATGGAAATAACAGTACCTACTTCAGAGACTTAGTGTGAGAATTACGTGTGATAATACATGCCCAAAATGGTTAGCGCTCACAACTCTTTTGTGGAAATAGTAAATGATCGATGAACATGTGCTTTTAGTTGTAGAAATAGTACAAGTATCGTTACATCATAATAAGGACTCTTAATACCAAACATCCCTTGCAGGCATGTCTCTAAAGTACATATTCATTTTAATTCAGGAAATATTAGTTGAGCATCTACCGTGCACAAGTGGCTACATCGGAGGTTGGATGTTACATATGTGATTAAGATATTTTCATCTTTCCCTCAAAACATTCCCAGTTCAATTGCTTTGATGGAAACATACGCAACTAAACATGAAGCTGTTCACTGTGTGGTATTTTCTGTAACTGGTGTGAGAACAAAGAAAGAGGTGATTCATCAGGAAGATAAAGTAGCATGGAGGAGGTGAATTTTTGCAGGCTTTAGAGTAGCGTTTCAGAGCTGAAGGACAGGCAAACCTAAGAACCATAGTGGAATAGTCAGTGACACAGAGTTGTGAATGTGCATCTCATGAAAATTAAATAGCCCACAGTTTAATATGACGGAGCACCCTGGGTAAGTGATCAAGAGTAGTGAGAGGCAAGGTGGCAGTCAGATCATCAGAGGTGCTGTAGCCATTGAAGTAATGATACAGGATGAGCTAACCCGTTTTAGAAAGTAAATGAGTGAAATATGACTTTACTCTGAAATAGTCACAGCTGAACCTATGCAACCATTGCCTCTGTTCAGTAGGTGGAGGAACTAGTAATTTAGAACTTTAGATGCAAAAAGCTAATTGGTCTTAACAATACAGATGGCGAAAGGATGAGAAGAAGAGAAAAGCATTAAGTTTATTTGTTAACAGCTCTATTGTATTATATTTCTGTGCATTAGTCAGTGTAAAATAAAATCTACTTATTTTAAATCCTTTTAAAATGGTGTTTATTTCCTGATGACACAATCTGCTAAAGTATTTACCCTTGGTGCATATTTCCATTAACCTTGTTGCTGATACAAAGGCTAAAACTGTATATTTTTAGGGGCCTTGATTATGGAATAAAGCCTAGTGACATCATTATAAAACCACATCTGGATAAGCTTTAGAGTCTTTGTCTTTCTATCCGATTTAGAAAATTCAACAAACTGGGAGAATACCTCTATTAACAGACACTACATTCTCAGATTATTAGGGTGTCCTTTCTCTAAAAATAGAGACAAAGAGGGATTAAAAACTCTAAAGCTGTAAATGCTATAAAGAAGTACCCAGTACACAGACATCGGGGATATTAGGGGAATTTAGTTGTATTGAATACATATTAAGAAAAAAGAGGCAGAAATTAAATTCAAAGTACTCTTTCCTCATATTGTACTTTTGTCAATATTTTTCACCATCTATATGAAAGCTTCAGTTCCCTAAAGGATGAAATTCCCTTAATATTTTATAAATTATTTTCAAAATAGTATCTTTGTATCACAGATACAAAAAATTAATGCCCAGGAAAGCTTATGTAACTTCTCTTAGTAAAAGAATGACTCAGTGATGCAATTGGAAAGAAAATGCTTTTATTCATTCTCCTAAGTGCTTGATAGCTATCTTAAGTTGGAAAAGAAATGCCTTTTACAATATATTTGATTTTATCCACAGCAAATGTTTGACTGTTTCAAAAACAGTGATTATTATTCATTCTTGGTTTTACAAAGTAAGTATATACTTGAGTCCATTGCAAATGACAGAAGTCCAACTATTTCATTTTTGTTTCTTTCTGGAATGGGATTCTTTCCCTGTTGTAACTGTGGGCTTTCTCCATGGACTGGAGAACATAGTCAGCAGCAGCTCTGAGCTCATACCGTACTGCCTGGAGAAATTCCCTGACCAGATTAAAAAATACTGAGGAAGGATGCTGGTTGTTCCATCTTGGATCCTATGCCCAACTTTGGGACCAAAGAGGAAGGCTATGGGTACTAGAAGAAGAGAAGAAAGAAAAATACAGCCACAGGGGA
Source organism: Mesoplodon densirostris (assembly GCF_025265405.1). NCBI lineage: Eukaryota > Metazoa > Chordata > Mammalia > Artiodactyla > Ziphiidae > Mesoplodon > Mesoplodon densirostris. The sequence goes on from NC_082662.1 coordinate 178,951,806, forward strand.
AATCATTATGAGCTGGAGCACTACCCCAAACGTTGACTCTTAATAATTCTAAAATTTGGCTCCAATATTTGTTGTACTTACAAATATTAGAATCTTACTGCCAGTAATTTTGGTGTGAATGCACTTAGTAATACGTCTGTCTCCTTGGAAATCATTCAGCTCTGCTGTCTGCCTGCGTTCTTCCTTTTGAGAATTTCCCTGAAATTCTATTTTCTTTTTTAAAAATTCTTATTTATTTATTTGTTTGTTTCTTTGTTTATTTATTTATGGCTGCGTTGGGTCTTTGTTGCTGTGCACGGGCTTTCTCTAGTTGCAGTGAACAGGAGCTACTCTTCGTTGCAGTGCAGGGGCTTCTCATTGTGGTGGCTTCTCTTGTTGCAGAGCATGGGCTTTAGGTGCACAGGCTTCTGTAGTTGTGGCTCGCGAGCTCTAGAGCACAGGCTCAGTTATTGTGGCACAAGGACTTACTTGCTCCACGGCATGTGGGATCTACCCGGACCAGGGCTCGAACCAGTGTCTCATGCATTGGCAGGTGGATTCCTAACCACTGCACCAGCAGTGAAGTCCTGTCTATTTTCTTAAAATTGAATCTCTATTTTGTCGATCTATTTCCTCCCATTTTTGAGACCCTCAAATCCGTCAGTGCATGGATTTTTTTTCCAAAATAAGAAATGAATTTTTAGAATATTTTTCTATCTTTTTGTATTGAAGGAAGGCCATTCGTTTCTTGATTTTTATCATCTGCATAGGACATCTCAGAGCCCTCCTGGTACCATTAACAGTGCATCACACCTGTGGTATCAGTTTTGTAGCTCAAGTCCAAAAAGCTTAGATGCCCTATCTCCATTCATTTATGTATATTCAACGTATATACTTCAAAATGTCACCTATTTTTTTCTGGCACTAAAAGAATTGCTGAAGATAGAGTGGTAAACTTCACGGAACCTTTACGTTCTCAGTTATACATTGCCTTAACTTTGGTTTCCGTTAGCTAGTTTAAACCTAGTGGCTATATAACACTAATAGAAGTAATCAAAACATAGTAATAGGTAGTCTCCCAAACATCTTGAAGACTTTTACATTTTATTATGCTTGACATTGTTCCAAAGTTATGGATTTTGCTAGCCACATGCAGACATACATACTAATATAATATCATGTAATATAACATAACATAATGCAACACAACATAATATACATGAAAAGCCTAATGAACATCAATAGAAGACTAGTTAAACAAGTATGGCTAATAATAATATGTACACTGTTATATTGTACAGTCATTTAATGGAAGGAGCAGGTCTTTACCAATAGGGTAGCTTCTTCAAAGTATATAATGTGAAGTACTCACACAGAAAAGCATATCTATACAAACATTTGTATATTTGATTATATATTTAGACTACCTCTGGAGGTACACATGGATGTGTAATAATTGCTAAGCTCCTGGAAGGAAGTGGATAATTGGGAAATAAGAGTAGAGGGAGACAATTTTGATATAAGCTCTTTTCCATCTTTTAGATTATGTATCATGCATATATATGAATGGATAACATTCAAAATGAAGTATAATATAAAAATAAAATAATTACAAAGTGATAAATTATAAATACTAAAAAAAATTTGGAAAAAAATGTAAAAGAAAATTTGCCCACAATTTCACCTACCAGAGACTATGACTAATTACATGTTGACTTATATATTTGCCATCTTCTAATCTTGTTTTGTTAATGCACATATATACACATATCTTTGGGTCAGGCTGTTTTACAGTCTTTTACCACTATAATACATAGTGATCATAATACCAAATTACTACGTTCTTTTCTAAATTATGCTTTCAATGACTGTGCAGTATTTTTACATATTTCACAATGTATTTAAGTAAATCATTACAATATTTGGATTATTTCTAATTTTTCTCTATTGTAAACAACACTGCAATTTCAACATCCTTTTATGTAACATTTTGTATGTATGCATTTCTAATTTCTTACAATTAATTCCTCAAATGTTTTTGTGTGTTATTTAAAGATTCTTCATATTTTGTAAATATTTTAAACATACATTAAGTGTGCTTACCATTTTCATGGCACTATAATTCTTTTTTTTCTATTTTTATCATTCATATTTTTATTACCTCATTTATGGTGGTTTTTTCAATGAAGTCATTTTTGCTTGAAATTTTAGTCAAATCTAGAAATACCTTCCTTCATAGTTTCTTCCTTAGATAAGAAAACTAGATAGATTTTCCTCATCCCAAGAACAGATAAAGTTTTCCTGATATTTTTCTTGATAGTTTATATTTTCCAAATATTTTTGTATGTACCAGTTTCTATGAGCCTTTCAATTACCTAATGATGTATAAAGGTTAAAAGTTTTATTCCCATTTGGCAGATGAGGAAATAGAGATTCTGAAAACTGAATAAACTGAATTGATTTGCCTGGAATCATAAAGCTAGTTAATGACAAAGCTAGGACTAAAATTTTGGTGCTGTAACTTTCTGACTCCCAACTCACAAATCTCAGCTAGCTAAATTTAAAGTAAGAGAATGATGGGAAATTCTATTACATTATTAATAATATTCAGTGGTGTCAAAATATTAATACAGCATTCATATCTTTATCACATTATCAATGTATTCTTAAAGACAGCATGTCAATTACAATGTGTCATCAGATGTTAGCTTTAGTTTTTAAAGTTTAAAGCAAGCCTACTTATGTTAAATGGGAACTGTCTAATTTTGGGGACTCATAAATTGAGGAGATAAATGTAGAAAATATAGGTCTGCAGAGTGTAGTATTGATAAGAGAGGGGCCATTTCTTCAAAGTCAGTAGTGAAAAGTTATGCAATGTAAACTGGGATTTTTATGACTGTCCTGCTGCATGACCTCATGTCATTCCTGCTTCAGTTAACTATGGTCATGAAAGAATAATATATCCTTTTAACCCACTCACAGAAATGGTAGTTTGCTAGAGCTGCCATGACAAAATATCAGACTGGGTGGCTTAAATAACAGGAATTTATTTTCTCACAATGCTGGAGGCTAGAAGTCCAAGATCAAGGTGTCAGCAGGTTTGGTTTCTCCTGAGGCCTCTCTTCTTGGCTTGCAGATGGCCACCTTCTGGCTATGTCCTCACATGTCTTTTCTCTCTACACATATATCCCTGGTGTCTTTGTGTCCAACATTCCTCTTCTTATGAAAACACTGGTCGAATTGGATTAGGACCCACACTAACAGCTTCTTTTTTTTTTTTTTTTTTTTTTTTTTGCGGTACATGGGCCTCTCACTGTTGTGGCCTCTCCCGTTGCGGAGCACAGGCTCCGGACACGTAGGCTCAGCAGCCATGGCTCACGGGCCCAGCCACTCCGCGGCATGTGGGATCCGCCCAGACCGGGGCACAAACCCGTGTCCCCTGCATTGGCAGGCAGACTCTCAACCACTGTGCCACCAGGGAAGCCCTAACAGCTTCATTTTAATGTAATCACCTCTTTAAAGACCCTGTATCCAAATGTATTCACATTCTGAGCTACTGAGGTTAGGGAGACAATGTATGAATTTTGGAGGAATATCATTCAGCCCATAACAGTAGGTATACTTTGCAATGATTGTATTACAACTGCACACCAAGTTAGTCAAAATTAAACAGACAAATATCTATTCCTTCCTCCCTCACTCCTTCCCTCCCTCCCTTCCTTCCTTCCTTCCTTTTTTTCGGGAAGTAAAACCTAAAGAATATTAGAACAAAATATTTTCAAGGCTGTTGATTTGTGGTTTTTTCATTCATTTATTCATTCATTCATCCATTTATGCAAAAGACACAGACAATATAATAGTGTTTGACTAAGGACTGACCTGGTGCGTATAGACATGTAGCTTACAGTTTTCCTCTCTGGATTCCCGTCTCTCATATCATTTCACCTACTCTACTGGAGTTATTGGTTGACTTAGTCATCTTTCTCACTAGATTGTGAGTGCTTTGAGGGCAGGAACTCTATCTTTCATGTTCTATCCTGAAGACATGGGAGGCTATCAACATATAGTAAATGAACAATAAACATTGTTTTCAGGGTGAAGAAATCAATTTTTTTCATTTATATGAAAACTAGATATGATTATGAGGACAATGTGTCAGGATGCCAGACTGGTATTCAGAGGGATGTTCAGAGACAGACTAATTTATCTGAAACTGACAGCCAGACAAGTTGATTGGTATCAGAGAAGTGACACATGACCCCAATGCTTGACATCCATTGGGTAAATATCGGCTTCTTATTTCACTGTATCACACAACTACACAGACTATGCAAAGCTCATAAGCACACAATTTGTGCAAAACCCCTGAGAGGTGCCATCCCATGGCTATAAATATGACTCATTTGCTTATATTAAAGGATGTAAAAATCCATCATTTTAAACCTTTGAAGTAGTTATGCAATTCAATTCCATTTAATCACAACAAAAGACATATATATTTTAAACATAAAATTGTTGTTTTACTATGAGTGTGAAACTTCATATGAGTGTTAGTAAATGACCTATGACTTAAACAAAGGCATCCTGCTTGCTTGACTAAAAATCCCATCCCTGTGTTTACTGTACTTCCCAGTTGCCTTCAAACCTAGAACGGTAGAAAAAAAATTGCCAAAAAAATATTCCAATAGTTTAGGGAAGTTTGTCTCATATATCCCAAGTTTTAAAGACTGTTTTGCAAAGTTGATATCCTTGTACTGCCCTCTCTACTTTTTCTCCACCCTACTGTGGAAATGTATACAAGTCTAGCAACTCCTAGGGATATACTACCAAATATGAAAATATTTGGATATCTATTTCATGTGGGGAGATTAGAAAGTCACTTTCTGCCACTTGTATAGCTCTATTACGCAAAAATCAAGAGGATGCTTGTCGTAAATTCTATTAGGTTGGAACTCGGGGTGTCGAAAAGACTATATAGATAATTTTAAGAGAGTTCCCTTGCAGCCGAATCACTGCTATAAAGTTAAGCTTGGTTTTTAAAATATAAATCAAATAAATCTTTTTCATAAAACTACATACTTTTGGTGTAAACTGAACTCCTACAAACTTTTGAGTAGACATTCCACAAATTCAGCATCTATCGAATTCTTCCTCTGAAAAAACATTTTATAAAAATTGAACTTTGGCTTTCTTATTTTTTCCATTATTTTATTTTAATGACAACAGTATTCCGATCTATCATTGTAAATAAATAGACTATTTTAAAAAATGTGCTGGAAATAAAATTAGCTCATAGATATGAACATTAACCAAACGTAAATCAAGATATTTAAGGAACATTTCAGAGTGTAATTAAGTAAATAGAAATCTTGTAAAAGTACTATCATGAAAAGTCTAAGAAAAGTTCATTATAATTTCAGTGATAGTGAAGCTGTTCACCAAATATAAAGAGACAAAGAGGTGATGGCCTTGAGACAAATTAAACAGGTACATAGTAATTTATTTTTTCCCTTTGATGGGTATAGTAGCATGAGTAAACATATACCTGGATTTACATTTTATCAGTACTCTCATAATTAATTTTTATATGTGATTTACTGTGTAATTTGAAAAATTAAGAGCCTGAAAATGTGAGCATTTGGGAACTAATAGTAAAATATTAATGCTAATACATTATCTTCAGTTTTGTATCTATAAGTGTTTTGGTGCTAATATCCTCATTGTAATTTGTTGTTAATCAGTGGAATTTTAGTTCTTCCCTAAATTAGTTCCTCTTTTAAGTATCTGTCTTCATCGCCAGAGAGACACTATCATTTATAATTTTGCACAAATATTCTTCTCAAATCACTTACCATTTTATATTGTAATTTATTGAAGCAATAAAAATTAAAGTAGTTTGGAATCATGGGTATATAATGAATATCTACACCAGAAAAAACACAGCATCTTTGAGGTTTGAAAAAATAACCCGAAGCAATATGTAGTTCAGAAGAGATATCTGAAAATATCTTGTACACATCTTATCTGCTGTTTCTCAGCATATAAAACACATAGTAGATGCACATAGCAGGTGATGCACGACAAAAATTTATGGAATGAATAAAGAAATAAATAACACAAAAGCTATTTCTGAAGGTGTATATTGTCATATAAATATACTTCCTTTCCCAAAAATTGACTATATGTTTTAGATTTAGCAGAAAATTTTTATCTGACCTTTAGATAACTACAGGATAAACATTTTTTTCTTCCTTTTTTTTTTTTTTTTTTGCGGTACACGGGCCTCTCACTGTTGTGGCCTCTCCCGTTGCGGAGCACAGGCTCCGGACGCACAGGCTCAGCGGCCATGGCTCACGGGCCTAGCCGCTCTGCGGCACGTGGGATCTTCCCAGACCGGGGCACGAACCCATGTTCCCTGCATCGGCAGGCGGATTCTCAACCACTGCGCCACCAGGGAAGCCCCAGGATAAACATTTTTAAAGTACATTATTTGCAGTATTTATGAGCATTAGTTAGTTAGTGGAAGTGCATTTAAATTAAAAGAATCTGTTAGCGTCTGCTGTTGTTGATGGTTTAAAATTGTTTGGTCTTACAGTAGCTTACCTGTGTAATGCATTCTCCTTTATAAAATGCTTTTGTGGCTATTTGTCTTATTTTATCTTTACAATAATTGTAGGTAGAGATGTTACAAAAATATACTATAAAGCCAAAATTTCAGTGATTCACTCATATTTATACAAATCAAGACTGTAAACTCAAACCCAAGTCTTTGCTGATTCCTTTTCTCTCTATTTTTGTTTCCTTGCACCATAATGCATCCAACAGTATTTCAGGTTTTGCCTCCCTGCTTTTGTAATGGGTTTTAGCTTTATACAATAGCAACTATATCAAAGAAAAAAAAGAAATTGATCAGATGATTATTAACAAAACTCAGGTACAGTTAATACCAGCTTTATCTGTGAAATCCACCATAACAATTTTGGTTTGTTCCAAAGTCTCTTATCCCAGTGTTTAAAATTTTAAGTACTATGAATTGGAAATGTGAGGGAGATTTCGCTTTTCATGTTGTACTCTTTTGCAGTGTACTAGTTTAATTTTTTAATATGTGAATGCATACAATTACCCCCAAAATATAAATAACTAGTTCAATGAAAAAAGCTAGGAAAATGTAAATTATATAAATAAGGACATAATCATGTTTATTAACATTATTTCTAATTATCAAATAAATACTATTCTATGTCAGGTATTGTTTTAAATCATTTACATGTAAATGTAATACTAATGTATGTTTTTGCTATATTAGGTATAGCCAAGCCATCCTGGATTCAGATATATTGCCTTGCATTTGTTTCATTATATCATATTTTCTAACTTTTATAAAATATGGTTAAGTTGTATCTGTCTGTCTGTCTATCTATCTATCTATCTACCTATCTTATTACCCAAATAAGGTTTTGTTATTTTCTCTCCTCAAGGTCAATAACCATGTCTTAATCTTTTTTGTTTGTTTATTTGTTTGTTTGATTGGTTGGTTTGGTTTTTGTTTGTTTTGAACAGTCTTTGAAAGGAAAAGGGGAGAAGGTTGTTTGGGGGTTATATAAAAGAAGGAAAGGGATCCATTTCTCCTGTCTTTTATCACCTGTAAACTGTACCATTTTTCACTTTCCTCTCCTGAATCCATGCTCCAAAGACATTGTCCATGTAAGAAACATACAGATTCCCAAAGCACAAGTTTTGACACAGTGAGCACCCATTGATTAGACTCTGAAGTGGATGATTGGATGGATGGATGTATACATAGGTAGATAGATTTAGCTCAGATTTTCACAGATCTCATTAACCTGAATATACAAATAATTCTCATTAGTTCTAAGACTCATATTTCATTTTTTCATTGCCCTCACCTCTGGTAGATGATCTCTGCCTCCTGCAAAGTAATTCACATGCATTTCTGTGGAGCCATATGGATTTTCTCACATGCACTTAGGATCAAGCCTGACACCAGTTGGTCAAGTGCCATAGTAACTCCATTAGACATTTCCATGGCCCTGATCTAGATATCCCATATGCCCATACCCAGGCATCAGGAGCACTGCTACTCTTCCACTGCTCTTCTACCAGGCACCTGAGTCTCTCCCACTGCTATGCCAGGGAAGGTAGTTTCCCATCAGGGGCCACCTTAAATTCCCCCAGGCCAGGTGGGCACTAGGATTGCTCTTCCAGGTAGGGCTGTCCTGGCTGGATCCTATACCCCTCTACTACTGTACTTAGCTGAGTGGTGGGAGAGCCCAGGTCTTTCTCTGTTCATTTCCATTTGTCTTATTGCGATGAAGTTTTCACTCTTCAACCATCAGGAATGTCCAACGTATTAGGAGTCATAAGAGGGTGCCTATAAGATGCATCCTTGTTCTCAAATAGAGTGTAATCCCCCCCCACCACCGTGAATACCTATGACTGAGATAAAGATGCCCACGACAGAGATTTGTTAAAAGGGCCAATAAATAGAGTGTAAACAAAGCACCTGCTGAGAATCAGGAGATGTTCCATGAATAATATAATCTTTGAATAGGGTTTTGATGAAAGGGAGGGATGTGGATTTCTCTGATGAACTGGGAAATATTGGAAGCACCAATAGAAAATGTGTAGAGCTTAGTAATGTAGTTTGGGTGTGGTCTTATGTTTGAGTTATTACCAGGGCAAAATGATTCCAGCTCTGCGAATTAGTTTGAAAGCGCGGCACTGGATGTTGGTCATGGTTAATTGCTCACCCGGCCAAAGAGAAGCATGTTTCAAGTTAAGGTTTCTATGAGGGGCAGAAGATCAATGATGTTCAGGCTAAAGAAAGCCTCTGCTTTTATTAATTATAAGGTCAGAATCTGATTTTTCTGGAATCAAAAGGCTGAGAAGCAGGAGTGGAGCAAGGTCTATACACTGGCAGAGAGGCATGCACCCTGACATACCGTGTGCGCTCTGGCATAGCTCATTGCTTTGCAGGCATCTGTGGAAGACACAGCACCTTTTAGGTCTTGCTGCCTAAGATGTGCTCTAACTGAACGATGCCCTAGCGCTGGTTTTCAAGTTGGAATACCAAATGACAGAAGGAGATGGGGTCAGTAACTACCTAGATGGTCCCCACATTTTTCAACAGCCAGGTGATGACCTGTGGGCAGGATGCACAGAAAGAAGAGAGGAGAATCAGGGAAAAGTTGTATTTTTTCCTCTGTGAAATAATACTAGGAAGTTCTCAGAAAAAGAACCAGAGAACATGCATCAGATGATAAAGAAGCAAAAACTGCTTTTTAATTTTCTGATGGGAGAAACCAATGAGAAGATAGAAATTCCTCCCTTTACCCCAGCAGTTAAAATCATTGCCTATTTATTGGTTCATTTTGTAAATAGAGATCAATGAAATTCTCCGAACAACAGCATGAAATCAATGGGAAAATAGCATATAATTCATGGCCAGTATTGTAAATTATAGTTTGCTTGACAGTAATCGGCGAGGTTTCCATGCACCAGGATGCATTTCCTTGTAACACGTCTCAGGATAATGCCTGTGGATCCATTTCTAATGCATAATAGAGTCATCTGTTTTTCCCTGTCCACAACTCTCTGTGTTTGATCTTATGCAAATGATGCAATCAAGCAAATGGGAAACAAGATGTTGTTGCTAAGGGGCTCTGACAAACAGTGGCCTTATGTTTTTAGGGTTCCCCCACCCTCCATTTACTGACTCAGATTTGTGTACATACCTGCAATTGTTTGAATCCATTGATCCATTACGCTGCCCTTGAAGGACCTACTCACATCTGTACAGACATATTACCAGTTGCAGTCACGCAGGGAGGAGAGGATTATCATTATATTCCTCTTTGCTTTACATTTTAAATTGGTGGTTTTGTTTATGGCTTTGCTCCCAAAGAATGCCTTAGTCTGCTTCCCCTGGAACTTTTTCACTTTTTTCATTGATTCTTTTTTTAAAAAGCCCCCATTCCATCTGTTGCTTTTTCACACAGCTACTCTTTTCCCCCACCTGATGCTGTCTCCTGTTTTCTTTCTCTAATTCTTTTTTCCCTCATCCTCACCATCTCCTCCCATTTCACCAAGGATTTCCCAACCACATCACCTGGGCAGCTTCTTCTACCATGTGTCATGTTAGGTTCTAGCTCCTTCTTTTTTTTCATCCCTCATCATACAAAGTACACTAGTGACACTTCATCTTCTTATGGAAATACATTGAGAATAATCTACTTTGGGGTGGACAGGGCAAGCATAAAAATGACTGGAAGGTCAAAAAAGCTGTTTTATCAGACTGGCTCTCTTTGTACTAGTGAGTTGATATGTTTTAAATTTTCAGAATCAACAGAAAAGCCTCAGCTCCTATTGTAGCAAAGACATAGCAATCATATTTCCCAAACCAGATATATGACCTAACAAATTATTTTGTGTGTGAGAATTAATATATCTTTAAAAATTGGAAAAATGTTAATTCTGCATAGGTTTGAAAATCTTGGCTGTATGGTCATCATAGCCATAAATGAAGTGCCAGTTGAGCATGGAGGCTTTATAAATCTCAGTTGATAAGACATCTACCTATATAGCTCTACTTCTGTGAATATCTGTATATTTATTTCTATAGCTTGAGTTAATATCTGACTTACTCCCATACAATTAGTAGCAAATGAACCACAATCACTCTCAGGGGGTCCCCTCCCCTCCCGTTATGGTGTGAAACCTTCCAGGGTCTTCCATAGTTTCTTGGCATTTAGAGTGTGACCATACATGGCGCCTTCCTCCTCTATGCAAAGGGATCACTATTGATATGACCCGCTCAGATCTAGTATATATCTTCATTGCTTCTGTGTCACACCTGGGAAGTTGAAGTCTGCAGTGTTTTCTGTGGCACCGCCTGTCTACATACACCAAGGTCTTTACTTTGGCTGGGGTCTGTCTCCACCCTGGAACTCTACCTTGGAAACAGGGATCAGAGCCCCTCTTCCCAAGAGCCTGCACATTTATTTCTCCTTCCTTCTATCTTTATTCCATCAATATGGGGAACCTGAGGTGGAGAAGTGGAGGGTCTATGCACTTCTCGTTTCTCCCAAACATTATATCTGAACCTCGAACCCTCTCTGTTCCTCTCTGTCCAGGAGGGTTCTCTTTCTGCTTCCTGAGCAGACACATTCTGTTTTATAAAGGAGTTCCTATTTTGTAGATAAATTCTGAAGGTATAATTTGATTGAGGAAAATTTAAATGAGCATTTAAATGAGGGTCAGGGGTAGAGAAGAGCAGAAGAAAAAAAGACACAGGTTAGGATGACAACCATATTGATCTCAGCTCCTGTGGTACAGATACCAAGCATGACAGAGGCTCAGAGGAGGAAGTTATCCCTGAGGGCTCCAATTTTAGACCCCACTGGTTCCTCCAGAGAATTGGTCAAACCATGAAAGGAGAAAAATACAAGGTCAATACAATGAAGGGAGAAACAAGGCAACAAGACAGCTACTGCTGAGGAGTGACAAGGATCCATTTCAAATTGGAAAACCTAGAATTATAGTAGCTTCTTTCAGCAGTGCCTCTCAGTCACATCTCAGAGACATGAGAAGTGTTAGAGAAATAAGATGATGAGATTTATCCAGAGCTAGGAATTGGGAAAGCAGATACAGAAGAGGACTGGGGAGGTGGAAACCTCTAGGGACCCAAGAGAGTGGCTTTCAAATGGGTGATCAAAGATCATAGCAAGGAAAATGCAAATATTCGAATACTCTGGAAATAAGAAGATACTAAGAGGCTGTACATTATGTGGTGGCAAAGGAGGGATTGTAGGGATATGACCAGTGGAAGAGGTGGGCATTTAACAGTTTGTGGTCAGAGAGGGCATATTTTAGATCAAGAATCTTGGAAATAGTTCCAAAGATGATCAAGTAGTGGGTATAACTATGCTGCCTGTTGAATAAATGAAGCAGAAGTGAAGGGCATTACATTTGAGGAAGTTAAAGTGCAGCCAGATCCAGAGATGAGTCATCCTTGAGGATGTTGGACCTGCCAAAAAAGGGATTATGATTGAAAAGAAAACTGAGCCAATGCTGAAGTCATTGAGGAAAGGAGAAGTATGATGACACAAGAAGTGTAATAGAGCATTTGTCAACTAGGTCTTGGGCACACATCTCCTTAAATAATGAATTGATATTGGTAAACTCTGGCTGTCTTTTCTCCATCTAATATATACATGTATATCACAGAATTTGAAAAATATATGTAACCAAAAAACTTAACTGATCTGTACGCCCTCACTTCGAGAAAACCACTGTTAATATATTAAAAAAAATTTTTTCTCCATAATAGATTGTAGGTTTTTTTAATTTTTATTTTATATTGAAGTATAGTAGATTAACAATGTTGTGTTAGTTTCAGGTGTACAGCAAAGTAATTCCTTTATACATATACATGTATCTATTCTTTTTCAAATTCTTTTTCCATTTAGTTTATTACAGAGTATTGAGCAGAGATCCCTGTGCTATACAGTCAGTCCCTGTTCGTTATCTGTTTTAAATACAGCAGTGTGTACATGTCAGTTCCAAACTACTCCCCCACCCTTCTCCCTGGTAACCATAAGTTCATTCTCTAAGTCAGTGAGTCTGTTTCTATTTTGTAAATAAGTTCATTTGTATCATTTTTTTAGATTCAGCATATAGGCAATCTCATAGGATATTTGTCCTTGTCTGACTTACTTCACTTAGTATGATAATCTCTAGGTCCATTCATGTAGCTGCAGATAGCACTATTTCATTCTTTTTAATGGCTGAGTAATATTCCATTGCATATATTACCACATCTTCTTTAATATTTTGGTGTATCTCTATCCTCTGGGTTTTTTAATGAAGTATTCATGTTTGAGAATTATGTTTTGGCATTCAAACAAGTACAGCTTTGCCTTTTTCTTGTCTTTTAATAGTGAATCGCCTCCATCTTACAATTACATTGGTCTGACAAATTGTATTCAATAGATTCTTGGAGACTTTCAGATATTACTCTGTTTCTGAGAAAATTTGGCAATCTGGGTAAGGGGCATAGATAGAGGTCTCCCTCTGGTCTTGCCTAATTCATTTATTCAACAAGTAAAACTGTACTAATTAGCTCTCATCAATCCTGAAGACATCTTGGTGAACATGATAGAAAATATCTTTCTGAACTCAAAGAGTTTACCTTCCCCTGGGAGGGATATAAAGTCAAGAAATCAATGACAAGGCAATTTCTGACATGTTTTGGTAATAATAATAGGTAACTAAACAAGGTGATATGACAGAGAGTACCTGGGGATGGATTGTGGTGGCCATGCTGTTAGATTACCAAGAAAGACCACTCAGAGGAGGATGAGCCTGAAGGATGAGATAAATTCAGCCAAGTACAAAGAAGGAGAAAACAGATTTTAGTTACAAGAAACAGCACCTGCAAAGGCCTGGAGGTGTGAGATTGCAGTGTTGGAGGAACATGAAGGGACAGAAATGTCCAGTGTATGAGAGGCATGAGAAGTAGGCATTTGTCAAATGAAGTAGGATCTCATTGACCACAAGTATGTTTCATTCTAAGAGCAATAGGTGGCTACTGCAGGGTGTTACTCTGGGGAATCAAAAGATCACTCTGGACTGATGATCTTGCTTCATTCTTCACTAAGAAAACGGAAGCAATTATAAGATAAATCCACACCGACTCCCACCACCATCTTCCTACCTACCAGCATTTGTACCCACATAATCTGCCTTCCCTCCTGTTACCATAAGTTATGTGTCCCTGCTCCTTCTAAGTACAAATTCTCCACTTTCATACTTGGTTCCAGTCTTTCACATGGTCAAGGAAAAAGCTCCAGCAACCCTCTCCTCTTACATCCATGACCAATTCTGCACTCTGTGTTGGGTCATTCCCATCAGCAAACATAATTTTTATCTCATTTAATTATTTAAAAACATCTCCTCTGGACTCTACTCACCTTCCATCTATTGTTTCACTTCTCTGCTTTCTTCTACAACAAAACATCTTGAAAAAGTTGCTTATATTCACTGTCTCTAATTCATCTTCTCTCATTCCCTCACAAAGCCACTGGAGTCAGGCTTCGACACCCATAACTTCACTGAAACTTCTATTGCACAAATACCAGTGAGTGCCATATTGCTAAACTCGGTGGTCAATTTTTAGTCCTCCTCTTATTAGACCTATCACTCATAAAACATTTGCTTCATTTGAATTCTAGGACATCATATCTTCATAGCTTACTGATTGCCTTTCCTCTGTCTCCTTGTTTGATTTCTGCTTTTTTCCCCTGACAGCTTAAGGTTGATATCTTAGGATTTGGGTCCTCATACCTTTTCTTTTTCTGTCTGTACTCACTCTATTTGTGTTCTCATCCATTCTAAATGCCATCTATAAGATGATGACTTCCCAAATTACATCTCAAGCCATGACTTCTTGAAATTCCAAACTTGTATTCAAATTGCCTAATTGACCTCTTCACTTGGTTGTCTAATCAACTTCTCAAACTTGCCATGTCTAAAACATGAATTATTTTAAACTGAAGTATAGTTGGTTTACAGTGTTGTGTAAGTTTCAGGTGTACAGCACAGTGATTCAGTTAAATATATATATATATGTACATATATATTTATTTATTTATTCAGATTCTTTTCCCTTGTAGGTTATTATAAAATACTGAGTATAGTTCCCTGTGCTATACAGTAGGTCCTTGTCAGTTGTCTGTTTTATACATAGTAGTGTGTATATGTTAATCCCAAACTCCTAATTTATCCCTCCCCACCTTTCCCGTTTGGTAACAATAAGCTGGTTTTCTGTGTCTGCAAGTTTATTTTTGTTTTGTAAATAAGTTCATTTGTATCATTTGTTTATATTCCTCATATAAGCAATATCATATGACATTTATCTTTGTCTGTCTTACTTCACTTAGTATGATAATCTCTAGGTCTATCCATGTTGCTGCAAATGGCATTATTTCATTCTTTTTTATGGCTGAGTAATATTCTACTATATATATATGTGTGTGTGTGTGTGTATGTATATATGCATATATACATATACACACACACATACATACACATACCACATCTTCTTTATCCATTCGTCTGTCAATGGAGATTTATGTTGCTTCCATGTCTTGGCTATTGACAATAATGCTGCAATGAACATTGGGGTGCATGTATCTTTTCAAATTAGAATTTTCTCCTGATGTATGCCCAGGAGTGGGATTGCAGGATCATATGGTAGTTCTATTTTTAGTTTTTTCAGGAACCTACATACTGTTCTCCATAGTGGTTGCACCAATTTACATTCCCACCAACAGTGTGGGAGGGGTTCTTTTTCTCCACACCCTCTCCAGCATTTATTATTTGTAGACTTTTTGACAATGGCCATTCTGACCGGTGTGAGATGACACCTCATTGTAGTTTCGATTTGCATTTCTCTAATAATTAGCAATGTTGAGCATTTTTTTCATGTGCCTG
The DNA here is from genome assembly GCF_025265405.1 of Mesoplodon densirostris. Lineage (NCBI taxonomy): Eukaryota > Metazoa > Chordata > Mammalia > Artiodactyla > Ziphiidae > Mesoplodon > Mesoplodon densirostris. Next base: position 178,967,298 of record NC_082662.1, read on the forward strand.
TTGGCCATCTATATGTCTTCTTTGGAGAAATGTCTATTTAGATCTTCTGCCCATTTTTTGATTGGGTTGTTTGTTTGTTTGATACTGAGCTGTATGAGCTGTTTGTATATTTTGGAAATTATTTCCTTGTCAATTGCATCATTTGCAAATATTTTCTCCCATTCTGTAGGTTGTCTTTTCATTTTGTTTATGGCGTCCTTTGCTGTGCAAAAGCATTTAAGTTTAATTAGGTCTCATTTGTTTATTTTTGTTTTTATTTTCAGTACTCTAGGAGAAAGGTCCAAAAAGATATTGATGCAATTTCTGTCAAAGACTGTACTGCCTATGTTTTCCTCTTGCTGTTTGGTAGTATTTGGTCTTACATTTAGATCGTTCATCCATTTTGAGTTTATTTTTGTATATGGTGTTAGAGAATGTTCTAATTTCATTCTTTTACATGTAGCTGTCCAGTTTTTCCAGCACTGCTTATTGAAGAGACTGTCTTTTCTCCATTGTATATTCTTGCCTCCTTTGTCATAGATTAATTGACCATAGGTGTGTAGGTTTGTTTCTGGGCTTTCTGTCCTGTTCCATTTATCTATGTGTCTCTTTTTTTGCCAGTACCATACTGTTTTTGATTACTGTGGCTTTGTAGTATAGTCTGAAGTCAGTAAGCCTGATTCCTTCAGCTCCGTAAAACATGACTTTTTAATCTTCCCCTTCAAAACCTGTTTTGTATTTGATCTTCAACCCAATAAATGGTTACTTTGTCCTTGCCTTTGCTCAATCCACAGACTTGGAGTCAACTTTGGCTCTCCTTTCTTGCCCTCTACCTACAATGCACTGAGGAATCTTAATACCTTTGCCTTTAAAACATATCCAGAGATCCTCTTGAAGTGATGTTAGCAAAATGGTGGCACAGGGATTTCTTGCCTTTCCCCCTGCAAGAAATATCACAACTATCCACACACAGAAAAACCTTCATAAGAGCCACGGATTCCAGGTTAGGGGTTACAGCACATGGGTGAAGCACAGAAATAAGAAAGATGCATTGGGGAGGGTAAGAAAGATAGATTCACATTATCCCCATCCCTCCTCCCCCAAGCCCAAGCAGCCCAGCATGGAGAGAGACACTCTCCCCATGGGAGAAGGAGAGTAAAGTGAGCACCTGACTTCACCACAGATCCTAGATCTGGTCTGTCCCAGCACCAGGCTGACTCCTAAGGCCCGCTCCATGTGTACTCCCATGAATCCAGGCCCCTGATTTACCCTGCACCTTGTGGCTCCGGTAGCCCCAAGCAGGTTTTGTAGCACTAGGCAGTTTCCACAACACCAGGTTCCTAGCAGGCCCCTGCAAACCCAAAGACCCAGCTCAACCCTGCACCAGGCTCCAGTGGCCCCAGGTGACTCCTCCAGTTCCAGATGTCTTCCCTAGCTCTGGGCTTTCAGCAGTCCAACAGGAAACCAGGCCACTGGCCCACCCATATGCTAGCCATCTCCAGTGGTCCCAAGCAGATCCTGTTTACCAGGCCCAGCCTTTACAGCCCCAGTTTTAAGTCCAGCTCCAGCACACATACCCAGGCCCTTGGCCTGACCATGTGCAAAACCAGCTCCCAACAACTACAAGCCAGCTCCTGAGGCCCCAGGTCACAGGCTGATTCATGTAGTTCCAGGTCCAGGCTTGCCCTAGCTCCAAGCCAGCCCTCATGCCAAAAGGCTCCAGGTCTGCTCTCACAATACCAGGCTCGTAGAATATCCAAATACTGGATCAGCTACTGCAGACCCAGATGATGGGCCCACCCAGTAGTTCATGGCACCTGGTTGGCCCCCTGGAACCAGGATCCATGTCAGCTCACATAGATACAGGTCCCAGGGCCATCACCACAGACTCAAGTGCCAGGCCTGCCCCAGTGGATCCAGGCATTAGGCTGGTCCTAGGTAATCAAGAGATGCCTACTTCCTTCAATGAGCAGACACCATGATCCATAAGGATCATGAATAATCAAGGAAATACAACACCACCAAAGAAAACTAATAAAACTCTAATGACTAACCCTAAACAAATGGTGATCTATGAACTGTCTGACAAAGAGTTCAGGATAATCCTCCTAAGGAAATAGAATGATCTACAAGAAAACAAAGATAGAAAACTAAATGAAATTAGATAAACAGAATAGAAAGCTCAGCAAAGAAATAGAAATCATTAAAACAACAACAGCAACAACAACAACAAATGAACAGAATTCCTAGAGTTGAAGAATGTAATGACTCAACTGAAAAATTCAATAGAGAGATTCAAGAGCAGACTCAACCAAGCAGAAGAATTCATGAACTAGAAGACAGGTCATTTGAAATCATCTAGCCAGAGGAGCAAAAAAGTAATGAAAGAGAGTGAAGAAAGCTTACGTGAATTATGGGATACCATTAAAAGAATCAATTTACACATCACTGGAGTCCTAGAAAGAGAAGAGAGGGAGAAAGGGGCAGAAAGCTTATTAAAAGAAATGACAGCTGAGAACATCCCAAATCTGGGGAGAGATTGGAGCATAGAAGTTTATGACGGTAATTAGTCACCCCAAGTATTCAATCCAAAATGATTTTCTCCCAGACATTATAAATACAACTGTCTAAAATCAAAGACAAAGAATTTTAAAAGCAAAAAGAGGAAAAACTTCTCACAAATAAAGGAACTTCCATAGGTCTATCAGTGGATTTCTAAGCAGTAACCTTATAGGTAAAGAGAGAGTTGGATGATATAATCAAAGTGTTGAAAGAAAAATAAAATGCTGACCAAGAATATTTTTCCCAGCACAGTTGTCTTTCTGGAATGAAGGGCACAAAAACTTTCACAAACAAACAGAAACTGGAGTTGATCACCACTAGACCTGCCTTATAAGAAATGATGAAAGGAGTTCTTCAAGTTGAAATGAAAAAATGCTAACTAGTAACATGAAAATATATAAAAATATAAAACATACTGTTATAGGTGAGTACATAGTCAAATTGAGAATACCCTAATACTGTGAAATGGTGGTGCATTAATCATTTAACCCTAATATAAAGGTTTAAATACCAAAAGTTTAAAGAATAACTATAGTTACAATAATTTCTTAATGGATACACAATATAAAAAGAGGTAAATTGAGACATCAAAAACATAAAATATGGATGGGTAAAAAAAGGGTAGAGTTTTTGTATGTGATTGAAGTTAACTTGTTATTAACTTAAAAGAGACTGTCATGAGATGTCTTATGTAAGCCTCATGGTAACTACAAAGCAAAAATACACAAGTAGATACACAATACTTAAGGAGAAGAGAATCAAAGAATACCACTATAGAAAATCATTAACTCCCAAAGAAAGGCAGCAAAAGGGGAAGAAAGGAATAAGGGAACTATAAAACAGCCAGAAAACAGTTAATAAGATAGTATTAGTAAGTCTTTACCTCTCAATAATTAACTGTAAATGGAATAGAGTGGCTGAATGGATTAAAAACCAAGATCCTACTATATGCTGCCTACAAGGGATTCACTTCAGCTTTAAGGATACACATCGATACACATAGAGTGAAAGTGAGGGGATGGAAAAAGGTATTCCATGCAAATGGAAATCTAAAGACAGCAGGAATAGCTATCAGACAGTATCAGACAATACCAGACAAATAATATCAATATCAGACAAAATAGACTTTAAGTCAAAAACAGTAACAAGAGACAGGGTCTGTTACACAATGACAAAGGGTCAATCCATCAACAGAATATAACAATTATAAATAAATATGCACCCAACATAAGAGCACATAAATATATTAAGCAAATACCAACAGATCTGAAGGGAGAAATAGACAATAGTACAATAATAGTAAAGGACTGCAATAATCCACTTTCAACAATGGATACATCAGCTAGACAGAAAATCAAAAGAAAAATATTGGACATGCACTTCACTTTAAACCAAATAAACCAAATAGACATATCCAGAACATTCCACCCAACAGCAGCAGAATACATATTCTTATTGAGTGCACATTCTCCTGGATAGAGCATATGTTATGTCACAAAACAAGCCTTAGAAGATGTAAGAAGACTGAAATCATACCAATTATCCTTTCTCTCCAAAATGGTATGAATCTAGAAATCAATAACAGGAGAAAAACTGAAAAATTCACAAGTGTGTGGAAATTAAACAGTACACTCCTGAACAACCAATGAGTCAAAGAAGAAATCAAAAGGGAAATCAAATAAAATCTCAAAACTGATGAAAATGAAAATACATCTACCAAAATTTATGGGATGCAGCAAAAGCAGTTCTGAAAAGGAAGTTTATAGTGATAAATGCCTACATTAAGAAAAAAGAACTATCATAAGTAAACAACTTCCCTTGACACCTTAAACAACTAGAAAAACAAGGACAAACTAAGCCCGAAGTTAGCAGAAGGAAGGAAAGATAAAAGATTAGAGCATAAATAAATAAATTAATTTAATTTAATTAAATTAAGATTAAAAAACAGTAGAAAAGATCAACAAAACCTAGAGCTGGTTTTATGAAAAGAGAAACAAAATTGACACAATTTTAGCTAGACTAACTAATTAAAAAAAAGAAGAAATATCAGAAGTGAAAGAGGAGATATTACAAGTGATGCCACAGAAATGTAAAGGATCATAAGAGACTACTATAAACAATTATACACCAACAAATTGGACATCTTAGAAGAAATAGATGAAACATATAACTTAGAAACATAATTTACCAAGACTGAATCATGAAGAAACAGAAGATTTGAACAGACCCATTACTAGTAAGAAGATTGAAACAGTAATCAAAAACCTTGCAATAAAGAGAAGCTCGGGGCCAGATGATTTTCCTGGTGAATTCTACATTTAGAGAAGAATTAACACCAGTCTTTCTCAAACTCTTCCAAAAATTGAAGAGACGGGAACACTTCCAAGCTCATTTTACAAGACCAGCATTACCTTGATACCAAAGCCAAATAAGGACACTACAGGAAAAGAAAATTATAGGCCAATACTCCTGATGTATAGATGCAAAATTTTTCAACAGAAGAGTAGAAAGCCAAATTCAACAGCACATTAAAAGAATCATACAGCATGATCAAGTGGGATTGATCCCTGGGATTCAAAGATAGTTCAAAATATATGCAAATCAATAAATGTTATACACCACATTAATAAAATAAAAATCATATGATCATCTCAATAGATGCAAAAAAATTTTGGTAAAATTCAACAAGACAAAAGCTGTCAACAAATTGGGTATAGAAGATATATTCCTCAACATAATAAAGGCTAGATATGACAGATTCAAGACTAACATCATACTCCATGGTGAAAAGTGAAAGCATTTCCTCTAAGATCATAACAAGACAAAGATGCACACTGTCACCACTTTTATTCAACATAGTACTGGAAGTCTTAGCCAAAGAAATCAAGCAAGAAAAATAAATAAAAGGCATCTTAGAAAGCAAAAAGTAAAATTGTCTATGTTTAAAGACGACATGCTATTATATGTAGAAAATCCTGAAGATGCCACCAAAAAACTATTAGAACTAGTAAATGAATTCAATAAAGTTGCATGATACAAAATCAGTATACAAAATGCAGTTGCGTTTTTATACACTAAGAATGTTTATGCTCTTTGCTCACTATAATCTATACCCAGCACCCAGAGTGATATTCATGAAATCTGTATCTGACTGCTCTGTTCAAAATCTTCTCCTGGCTTCCTAAGAAGGTTATCTCAGATTAAAACCCAAAATCCATACAAAGACCTATAAGGCTCATGTGATCTGGTCCCTTATTAATTGTCTGATGTCGTCTCTTACTTCTTTCTCCCTCTGCTCCAGCCTCACTTGGCCTCCTTGCCATGTCCATTCTGGGGATGTTCCTCCTTTCAAGTCTTTGCTCAGCTTGTTTCCTCTCCTGGAATGGTCCTTTGCTTAAAATCCCCACTTTTACCCTCACTCCTTCCAAGTCTTTGCCAAAAATATCATCTTGCTGCTGTGGCCTCCACTGTTTCTTGCCTTTCTTTTTCTTTCAGTTTTATTGACATATAATTGATATACAGGACTTCATGAGTTTAAGGTATACAGCATAATGGTGTGACTTACATGTATTGCAAAATGATGATGACAATAAATTTAGTTAACCCTGCTGACTCTTGCCTTTAAAATTACTGAACACTCCTGATTCTTCTCTCTCTGTTCTTTGTTTTCTGTGGCACTTTTCATATTTTATAGCAGGAACAGCCTTAAACCCTAGTCAACATTCAATTTAAAGCCATTTTTTTTATTGGAGTATAATTGCTTTACAATGTTGTGTTAGTTTCTACTGTACAATGAAGTGAATCTGCTATATGTATACATATATCCCCTCCCTCTTGGACCTCCCTCCCACCCCACCCCATCCCACCCATGTAGGTTGTCACAGAGCACCGAGCTGAGCTTCCTGTGCTTTATAGGGGTTCCCACTAGCTATCTATTTTACACATGGTAGTGTATATATGTCAGTCCTAATCTCCAGTTCATCCCACCGTCCCCTTCCCCCCCACATCCACATGTCTGTTCTCTACGTCTGCATCTCTATTCCTGCCCTGGAAGTAGGTTCATCTGTACCATTTTTCTAGATTCCACATATATGCATTAATATATGATATTTGTTTTTCTCTTTCTGGCTTACTTCACTCTGTATCTCCGAAAATGCAACAACTTGCTCACCCACAAGTAGTCTGGGGTAAACCCTAACTATGAATGGAGGACTTGACAAGATTTGGTATTTTCTACTTCAATCCTGGGTCACCAGTCATACCGGCTCTCTCTAGCAACATGACCCTTCTAAGCATGCTCACTTCCTCATCCTGGTCTTCCCCAGTCCTGACTGTCATATCCATGGATGCTTCCCAATCTATGGAGGAGCTTATTTTGTCAGAGTAGAATCCCGGCACAGACAGTAATCCTGGAACTAATACAGGAAGATACTCCCATCCTGGGTGAGTTTAGGAGTAGATATTCTGCGTGAGTTTAGGAGTTCCTTGATTAAGGTCACCTTCAAAGCCTGGAGGCTGTAGTGTAAAAGAGAATGGGGCATTCTATTATAAGGAGATGCTTGATATGGTGATACTAGGATGATGCCTTCTGACCCCACCAGCTCAGAATAACTAAGGACTCCCAGATACGCAAGTCTGTCCCAGCAAACACATACAAGTAAGGCTCAGGCCACCTTTGAACGCTACGACTTCTTCACCACCTGCAAATTAGGTAGCCAAATCCCTGCCTCCACAAGCTAGAATGTAAGAAAGCAAGAAAACTGCCCACCACAAAGAGTTCACTGGCGAAAGAGCATTGTAGCATCCAGTCAGGTTTGCAGCTGACCAAGACACTCTGGTATGGCTGGGAGAGATTCTCATGTAAAATATTCCAAAGTCCCTTGGAATCAGCCCCATGGAATACAATTTCTTGCTGGGGCATGTCCTTTCAGAGAAGATTGTTGTATTCTCATGTTCAAATACTACAGCTTTTCCCTAGTTGCACTGATTTACCCATCTGGGATTCCCCCTTTCCTCTAGGCTCTGTGTTCTCCTTGGTTTTGCTCCTGAAACTGGCCTTTGAGTCAAATCCCCAGCTTCCCTTTCTCAGGAATGCAAGGAATTCGGACAAATGGGAGGGACGAGAGGCTGAGGTCACCAAGTTGCTGAGAATCAGAAGGAGAAGATGACGAACACAGGGAAATGGCAGATATAATATGTTAGCATATTAACACATTATAGTTTGGGCCAAGATTGGACCTGCTAGTAGGACATGTTTTGTGCCTGAAGTTATCCCACAGTAAATAATAGTTTACTCTCTTTGTAGCATCTGAGGCCACTGTTCTCATGATTTTTAACTTTATAAGTTTCATAGAATGTTTCTCCAAATGAAAGTACCCCAGTTCTGTCTGATTTGTGCACACATGGTGTAGCTGTTCCTGCCGTCTCTCAGAAGTCCCTGGCAAGCCCAAAGTTTTAACACCAACTTCAAAGTGTCCTTATAACTTATCTTCTGACCCCATTGCCTGAGGGTGCCCCCCCCTTAACTTGATACCATCAAGTACTTGTAGGATAAAGTTGTGAAGCAAACAAGCCTTAATCAAAAGCATTGCAAGTCTCTTCTTGATAATCACCTTTTGTTCTAGAGTAACTATATTTAGGGTAAAAAAAATGTTTTTGCCTTTCTTCTGATGGCCTACATGTTTAACCAATTGATTATACTTTGCATGAAAATCAAAGTGTTTTCTTCCCAGTTTACTTTTGCTGTCAGTACAATGCAGTATCTATTTCCCTGAATTAGGCTGCATTTCATTCATCTTTTAAACATGAAATTGTAATGGTTCAAGGTTAATGATCTTTAAAGAAGATGTGTTGCTTACATTGTAACTACCTTATTTCAAAAGTATTCCAGAAAATAATGATTATTTCTAGTAGTATAAAAATGTGACTGATGTTTAAATCTTGGTAAGGTTGACTGAACTTTGCTTAGATTCATTCAACAAACTAATTATCCTGTACCTTTATAAAAGAAGTGTTTGGGGTATTTTAGAATTAAATTAGTAAATTACAGATTAGTTTCTTTTAATGCAAGGGAATATGGTATCCATTAGAGAGGCAGATAGGTATAAAGTACCAGGGAAGTTCAGGGGAGGGAGAGATTATTGCTGGCTAGGGTACTAGCCCACTCTCTTGATCAACTATACCTAGCTCAACTATATCTAGATCATCTCATTCATTAATTCTTTTTTCATTTATTCAAACATATATTCGAAGCTACAATGCGCCAGGCATTGTGCTAGATATTGGGGGTGCAAAATGAATATAGCACCATTGCTTCCTTTACAGTGTCCAGTCTGATGGATCAGATAGCCATGGAAACAAATCATTATGACACAGTGTTGTAAGCGCTATGCCAAAAGCATGTGCAAAACCCTGGGAGACAAAGGAGAGGATGATAGCTCCACCTTGTGCCAGGGGCCACGGCCCAGTGCGTTTGGGAAATCTTAAGAAAGAAATTGTCATTTGCACTGAGCCTGGACAATTTGAAGGTCAAATAATACGTAGTTGGTCAGGTGGACAGGAGAAGAAAAAAATTCAACAAAAGGAATTACAAGAGCAAAGTCACTGTTATAAGCTATCTATTTGCATTTCAAAAGCCAGACCTGTTGTCTTCAAATATGTCTTTAAAATAATTTAAATGTCTCATTTATTTTTTAACGGAGCCCTTGAACTAACTCTAAACTCAGAAAATGATTTACCTGGTCACAGACAATCAAGAAAACAGTCAAATTTGTTAAAAGAAAAAGTTTGACTCACACTTCTCTATTTACAACTGTCCATAGTATGTTTAAAGGATAAAACAGCCTATATTTTATTGCTATTGATTTGTATGTCTATTGATTCTTATTTTAAACTTTAACAGTTCTAAGAAGTAGGAAAGTAGAGAATAAGTGAGATCTCCTGAATCAAAATTATGATGGTAAATAAATTCTTGTTTCCTCCACCCCCTAGATTTAGAGGCCTTTACGCCCCACCAGTTTCTACTCAGTGCTTGCACACATGTGGGATGTACAAACAGTTCCCTGGTCATACTGTACACGGCACAGCTGCCACCAGACCATGTGGACCCCCCAATTCTGACCGTCCTGGATTCTAGAACTATATCTGTACAGTAAGTAGAAATGTTGTCACTGTCACACACTGGTTCATGCAAGAATCCCAGTGAGTTCAATCAAGGGAAGGGTTTGTGACATAAAATTAATTTTATTGTGATTAAATGCATAGAGGTGATTAGTTCAGTGGTTCTGGGAGCCTTTGATTATGACTTGCCAACTTAATTTCCATTTTGTCTTTATGCAATCAGGCTGAGCTACACATGTATGCAGACTCTGTGCAAACTTCAATAAGGGAAAAACTGACCACTTACTTACCTTGGGCTTTTTATACGTGAGGCATTATTTGCAATGATTCGGAATTAGCGAGCACAATTATATTTCTTATTTTTGATTACAAACGAAGACTGTCTTGTTCCCCAGCATTTGAAGTCAGAAAGAAGCTTTCACGTATTGGCACGTTCAGATTCTTTTTGATATTACTGATCCATTTCCTAATACGTGAGGTACAAGGTGTATTGCAGTACTGAATTAAAACTCAATAGACCTCTCTTACCACTAGTTAATACTTGTTTATTTTCATGGCTCTTGGTCTCTGTTTTCTCATCGATAAGAGTTTGAACTGAAGAAATGTTGATATTCATTCAAGCTGAAAAACACTGTGATTTATATCCCATTGTTCCAGGTCTATACTCTTCCATTGGCTTTCAGAGCATCCCAAGCTGAGCCCACTTTATTTACCTTAAAAGATTTCCCACTATGATAATTATTTCTCAATTTACCAATTTCTCTCTGTTCCATGACTTGTCCTGCTCATTCCCCCTGACACTTTGTAACCCTCATCTGGAATACCCTCTATTTTTTCCTTCTGCCTACCAATTCCCATGCATCTATCAAGTATACAATCGTATGTATCTTCATTCAAGAAGTCTTATTTGAGTACTTCAGCCTTTCCAATCTCAGCTTTTCTTCTGTAGTTGCATATTACCTCTATGTTAGATTGCTGCATTTTTCAAGACAATTATGGCTTGAAAATTATGCAATTATCTCTCCCTCTCATTTCTCAGAAGTTCTCAGTACTTCTCCCAATTTTTGTTCTATGGCTTAAGCTCAAAATCAAATGCTTACTCATGCATTTTTGTATTATTAGCTAATTAAAAATATAACTAACTACAGAACAGGTGCTATGTCATATTTTTATACCATTCAGAATAGACATTTAATGACTACTTGGGTTTTTTTAAGTGAATCACTTTTGAGCTCTCAGTGTGTTTCTTTACAGTGGCATAAATCCAAGTTCATTTGTGTCCTTTAAAAATCCTGCACATTTCAGATTGGACTTTAATGTATGATGATAATAATGCTATATTTTTTCATTCCCAGGTGGAAACAACCAAGAAAAGTAAATGGAATTCTGGAGCGCTATATACTATATATTTCAAATCACACGCATGATTTTACAATTTGGGATGTCATCTATAATAGTACAGAACTTTTTCAGGATCATGTGCTACAGTACCTTTTCCCTGGTAATAAATACTTCATCAAGCTGGGAGTAAGTTCACTTTACTTTTATCAGTTTCTCTGTCTCCATCATTCCCCTTGCTGCTTCCCTTTCTTTTGTCTCATCTTCTCTCCATGCCTCACTTAAAAAAAAAAAATACAAAATTCTCTTGTATTGCTATTTATACTGAAAACTCACTTCAAATACAAAGTGAAAATTCTGCTGATCTAATACCTACATATTTATTTTATATTATGCAAAACAATAGAATAACCATCTGAATCAGTAGATTTTTCCAAATCTAATTTGGGATTATCAGAAATTATTTCTTTTTTATTGTTTGTAGAATGTCACAATTGTTGAGGGCTTTTTAGAAAATGCTTGGATTAGTAAGGTTATGTCCCCATGGGGCTTGTATTCATTTGAAAAGCAATGTGAAGTATGAAAATGTAGGTCTTATATTTTTAAATGAAGGTTTAAATGACCCCCAAATATACTTGATTATTATTATATTCTGGTTTACATTACACTTCTGTCTCAAAAGAACAGTCACTTAATAAAACCCTAGAATCAACACAGTTTAGACAGGCGATAGCATTTTTTAATGCAAAATAGCACTTTTACACAAAGGTCTTTTAAAAGACCTTGATATTACTGTGGAATTTATACTTAGTAGTTCCTTTTGTTTTTTGATGAAATATAATCTTTTTTAAGTTTAATAGCACATCTGAAAATAACTGAATATAAACATGAGATTGTCCCTATTTGTTTTAAACACACTCTTCATTTTATAGCAATACCTATATAAGGATATTTGTTTTGATAAATGCCATAGAAAATATTCTGCTCTTGATTATGAATAAATTTACATTCATGTAGACACTGTGTACGCATTCATTTCACTTAACATGCTCTTGAATGCTCTAAATATTATACCACAAGAAAATAAACTACATTCAACTGTTGCTGTCTGACCTGACACCATAAAACAAGGGCAATCAGACAATGTTAAAAATCCTGTTCAGAACTGGCTTCATGTGCCTAGGTGTTCAGCACGCAAATGGGTTCTGAATCAGCGATTGGATTACTTATTTATTACCCAAGATATAAGAAGTGTATTAACTTGATTTTCAAAAGCTAATACAGAAATCCACACTATTTTCAAAACAGTGGTGATATCAAAATAAGCAAAGTCCCTATGGTTTAGAAGCAACTAAAATTAAACAGAAATTGTGTTGCTCTTGGTTTTGATTCGAAGGAAGCAAAGGATAGGAAACAAATTTCTACTTCCAAGGCAATTTTTAGGATATTCTGCGCAGTCAATGAAAATCCACCTGAATCTCCTATGTTTTATAAATCTGTAATACCTTGAAAAATAAATACCACTAGATTAGGAGTCTGCTCTCTTGAGTTTTAATTCAGATTTTGCCACTAACTGAATGACCTAAGACAAATTCACTTAAGTGCACTGAGTCTTAGGTTCTTCAAGCCTAAAAGTAAGACTTTGAATTAAATGATTTTTAATGTCTCTTTGAGCCCTAAAATTCTATGATGCTAAAAAGGTGACCCCAAATAATATTTTGTGAAGTCAAATTAGACCTGTCAGCCACTGAATTATGTTGGTGCAAGGTGTCATAAAGATGTGGAAGTCTTTGCCCTAACTCTTGTTAGGGAAGTAAATTTGCTCATATTATTCTTGATTTCACTGTTTTTGTTAGGGCAGAAAATACACTGATACATCTTCAGGAAGTATTCAACTAAAAGGTTTTTTTACTTTAACTCTGTTAACCCATAAATTTAATGAACCAGAACATTTTAGGTTCATCTTGGTTAATTGAGGGACACATGTATATTTACAGTTTCAACATAATAACTGGCTTTCAAGGTCATGAGATTAATAGGTGGAGATCAGGTTCTCAGCCAAGTGGAGTTACCCCTTAGCATGCTGACTAAGTGCTAAGAAACAAAACATACAGATAACAAAGCATTTAGGCAGGCATTAGAGAAAAAAACATGGGGATTCCATATGATTTACTCCAGACTGGAGCAGGTATGTTACTTCACGTGGTTTTGTGTAATTTCCCCTGTTGCCTGGATTAGAAACTCCTAAAGGGTAGAGACTGCATATATCGGCAGAGTTAAACAAGGTGTCTGGAAACTGGAAGATCGCAAACAGTTCTTGAAAGAATGAATGAATGAGTGAACACTGAGTACACTTATTTCATAAAGAATCTGAGACTTCTGATGTGAATCAAATAACTTGCTGTAAAATGTCAGAGTTAGGGACTGTGTGGTTCAAAATACAAGCTCTTTCTCCTAGAAGAAACAGTATAATATTTTGTTCCACTCAACAAATGGTACTGCAAAGTGTGGTAACGCCTGGTAAAGATAATAAGCCAGCAATTAAATAAGGAAGCTTGTAAGACAGGTATTGAGATATGTATGGTTTGATAATATTCATATTACTGCTAGACATTTGCCTCTCGATGAATGTTAAGTATATTTCCTGGAAAGATTCTTGGAAATGATGAGCTTTAAATTTTCTAAAGATCATTTCTAGATAACATGGCCTTGTTCTTTTTCTTCATACTTTAAAAATATGCTGCATTCTTAACATCATCAGACGCTACTTATCTGAAAAAAACCTGTTAGAGAATGCTAGTTTTAGATGTTCTTAATAGTCATGATTTCAAAAATAATTGCTACGCTTTTATTAGTTATGCATTTTACTGTACCAAAATTGAATCTCCTATTTGGACCAGTTACTCATCACTTCAGGGCGGTAGTATGACTTCTCAGTTTAAAACAATATATTTGTAATTGATAAAAGCTATAACCAGAAGCAACTTTAAGAACATTTATTTCCTTATTGAAGGAACTAAGATACTCACCCCACTCACCTAGCACCTCTAAATGCATACAAAAAGAATGTGGGGACAAAAGAACAAAATAAAATACCTTGCAGGTAATTCTGTTGTTTCAGCAAACCCTTTGTAAACTCGCATTCATTTACAAGAAAAATTCTCTCATAAACTGCTTGTATCCTTAAGAGGCTTTTAATCAAGTTGCTAGTTTATGGGGTCTTCCATGACACAGCCCAACGAACAGTCCTTCCAAACCAGAGGGTGTCTTCATTTATTCCAGAATTCCCCATCCCATAAAATTCTCAAAACAAAGTAAATTTTAATTCACACTCTGTTTTAAAAAATACATAGTGAAATGTCACATAGTACATACAGTATTTCTCTGGAAGAGATGGTGGGGGGAATTCTTAGGCCACAAATAAGAAAAACAACAGTGACAAAGAGACTATCAGAATTACATCCCGTGTGGTTTGAGTTTCAGCATAACATGCTGCAACATTTTTCCCCTCCTAAGGAAAAAAAAGTCTAGGAAATGCCAGTGGATGGATTTATGTCTCCAAGGACTGGAAAATATGCTCCTTGGAGCATTTTCCTTCGATAATTCAGCCATCTCATACAGCCTCTTTTCCTGCCACGTTTTCTGGTGGACTTTTAGCACGTTGGAAATTTTTTTTTTTTAATTCTTCTGTTTTAACGTTCAGGTAGTTATTTCTTGGGCTAATAGCAACATGTCCCAGGGCTTCGAATCAGGAGCTCAATTGATTTCTCCTTATTTGCCAAGATTCTGTTCTCAGGAGGAATATGGTTTATCTCTTATAGAGATATGCATATGCCACAGCTGAGCATTAGAGGAAACCCGCAGAGGTTAATTAGGTCCCCAATCTTAATGCAGTTTCATGCCCAGGCCACAGTTTAGCCCATCTGAAACTTGCTTACGCTGAGAAATTATCCTGAAGACATGGGTTACTGTTGTCTTCTTACAATAAGAGGTAAAATTGATCTCCAAGTCTACTGACCATTTATTGTTACTTACACTTAGAGTGAAGAATTTGCAGCTATTTTGCAGCAACTTTACAAGTAGTATACTTCAGTATAAGAAAATACCTTTAAAATCAGTCAGCTTTCTTCTATCTTTAGGAAAAAGAATACTAACTGCTTTAAGTATCAAAAGGTCATTCCTTCAGTATCAAACTGGAAAGCTTGGTAAAGGCCCGAGAAAATAGAGAGGGCTTTTGGTTTTTTACTATTAGTCATATCTACCTTCCATGAAAACGAACTGAATAACTGCCTGCTTTTTACATTGTCCTATGATTTTGCTTCATTTTCTTAATGCTCGTGGTAAAATGTAGTGCTTTTTGAAAGATTTTTACATTTTATTATGTAAATTACAGTTGTAACTTAAAGAGGTACTGAACAAAGCTTTAGCATAGTTTTCAAATAGCTGCGTTATATAAAGACATAATTGCTAATATTTACTAGCAGACATAGGCTGGAAAAACTGTGTGGATGTCTCAATTTCCTGGAGAAGTGCTTATCTCATATGTTAGGTAGGGATGATATTTTCCTCATATACTGAAACATTTATTTGGAATTGTTGGCAGTTTATGATGAAAATGTACACAGAAGTTTTTGAATATCCTTAATATCCATGAATCCATTTCTGGAATTAGTAGTACCTCCCTCCTTTGGGAATTTGGGGGTTCTGTGAGCGTTTTAAATTTGTTGGCCATGTATTGAAGCTCAGTTCCTCTGGCACGTAAGTAAATGACTTGACCCTTAAAGCCAATAAACATTCACTCAACAACTGCTTTGTTGTCAATTTATGAAAAATATTGTTTTATTCCATTTCACATTGTGTTCTACTTTAAACGTATTGCTCACGCTACAGTAAGTTGAAAGTGATTATATTTTCTGTGCTCTTTTTTTTTTCTAGAAATCACTTGTTTTGTCCTGAAGTAGTCTTCAATCTCTAGTACTTTTCTCATATGGTGTACACAGTTTGTGTGTGTGTGTGTGTGTGTGTGTGTGTGTTTAATTCATTCTAAGAACCTTTGTGTGAGGATAATTTCATCGTGGCTATTCACACAGTCAATATATGCCCCATCTCTAGGCTCTAACTTAGGATGTATTCATAATCCATACATTCTTTCATTCTGGGTTATTGCTTGATTGTTGGAGATGGAGGTGTCGTGTCCTAAAAAGCAAACAGATTAAATGTCAAACCTCAGCAATGACACAAATTTATTTGGGGGTGGGAGGTTAAAAAAGGGAGCATTATTTTAAAGGATCTGGACCTCTTTATGGCGAACTCTCTTTCTTCAATGCTCATCTAAACTTCGGGGCCCCAAAGTGAAATGTGCCCTTTTTGTCTCTCTGTCCAGGCTTGCACTGGGGGTGGATGCACAGTGAGTGAGGCCAGCCAGGCCCTGACTGAGGAGAGGGCCCCCGAAGGCGTGCCAGCCCCCAAAGTGCACCCGGATTCACCTCACTCCTTTAACATCTCCTGGACTGAGCCTGAATATCCAAATGGTAAGTGAACTCTTTTAGCCTCAAGTTAAAAAGATGATTAGCAAAGGTAAATTAATATTCTAAATGGCAGCTTATATGTGGTGCTTAATTTTTAATGATCATTTTAGCACATAAAATACCTGAGATAGTATCATTGTCTGTAGTTTAGGACATTGTGGTTTTTAGGTTAACACACAATTTTGGTGGCTCAAAAGTGCTCCCTTTTGATAGTTCTTATGTACTGCATCTTATGGTTTAATATGCTCTGGGAGAGGTGAAGAGAACAAACCAGGATTCCCAAAGAATGGCCTTGTGAGAGTGACATATTTTCAGTGACTTTTTGTTTTGGACTGTTATTCATTCCTTCTTAGAGAAGTAGGGAGATAGAAAGTTCGTGCACATACTGTATTTCAAACTGCTTTTGCTTTAATAAGTTTATCTTAAAAGGGACCATTTGGAACTCTGTATTTTTAATATGTTATTTATAAATAGTTCAGCATGCATACATTAAATATATACATTTCTTCTTGTTTAACTTGAAAAGGATTGTATATATTTCTAAGTGATATGCGTATATTTCACATATATATGTGTATATATACACATATATATATGTCTTTGAATAGTTTAGAGAGTTCGGTTAGCCAGTTAAAGTTTGCTAAAATAAAATCTTATAAAGAATTTGTAGTAACTTGGGATAGAAATTGCTTTATTCATTTACTGGAAATATCTTTAAGTTCCATATAGCATAGTGTCATTTTTCCACACTGGTCAAGCTTATGTCACATCAAATTTTATTACTCTTTAAGACAAATATCGAGAAGACTTTTAATATCGTAGAAACTGTTTTAGGTAACTCATTACTGAACATTGAAATGGCCTCTTTTAGCATAGCCAGAAAGAATGAAAGGAGAAGAATTACAATTTTATTAGTTTGTCTTACGTTTACTATGATATTAATTACTCCAGTCATCTCATTTTAATTAAACTTTTGGCAAATGCATGAGATATATTTGAGGTAAGGGAGAGAGATCTAATAATTACAGTGAGTGATTATCTCTGCTATTGAAGTTATCCCTGAACTATTACAAATTTCCTAGTAAAAAATAAATAGATAGCTATTTGATACTTAAACAGTCAACAATCTTGTCATACTTTGTGCTCCACAAAGAAACCTAGTCTGTAGGTGGAAATGAAAATGCGAATGATTTATTCCAGTTGGATTGCTCTTAACTGCTGTTACATGATTTTAGTAGACATTTCCCTTCATCCTAATCAGTAGTTGTAACTATAACTGCCCCCAGAATCCTAGGTTGACTAAAGAAATACTTTCGACATTTCAAAGAATCTTTGTGTATTATGTGTTATATATTTACAAGCAGCTTTAAAATATATTCATTGAACCATAAGAATTTGGGAGATTTAGAAGATTGGTGTTAACACGATCATTTATTCTAAAGTCTTGTGTTTAATCACATCAGAGTTTTCAGAATTTTTACTGTGGGGCAATGGTTAGACATTTTTTAAGTAATAGTTTCATTAAAAAAAAAAATTTCTTCTCTTCATTACTTCTCTCTCCACTTTCCTCAGATATTCCAGTGTTCAGTTTCTATCCTCCATTGCCTAGAGGAGGATCTGATCGTTGGATGTTTATCTTGTCACTTCATCTGTTTTCACAGCTCCCACACTTCCCTCTAAAACCCCAAAGAATAAAGTCCAGATTCTTTAGTCAGGCATTCACATCAGCCCCAACTTGTGACTCGATCTGCGTTGACATAACCTTGTAACACACTTTCCTTTTTAGCCTCCTGAAATACTTATGGCTCGGTGCAGGGTTGAAAAACATGGGTATGGAGTTAAATAGGCCTAGAGTCAAATCTTATCTCTGATGAGCAGTAACTGTGTTACTCTGGAAAATTTACTAAATGCCATGAACCCCAGTTTCCTTGGCTTATAAAATTGGAGTTAACGATCCCTACCATCTCTCCAAATCTAACTCATTCCTCAGGACTAAATGTTAAGCCTCTTATTTTATGAAATCATGTCACTCTTTCTTGAGTGTAAGTCAAGCTTCCTCTCTTCTCTTGACCATATATCCTCTTCCTATGCCTTCATCATGACACGTACTTCATTCATCCTTGGTCCAAATTTATTTGGGTACATGTCAAACATGCCCACCAGATGCTAAGGACCACAAATCATTCATTTCTCTTTTCCTTCATGGAGCTTAACACAGTGGAGTAGTTTCTGCTGATACCTAATAATATTTAATTTATTTAGTTATGTCTTGTGAAAATTTCATTCAATCATTAGCATATATATTGTAGAGTCCTGACTCTTTTAATGATACCAACAGAGAGGATAGAAGTAGTTACAGGCCAGATCCTGGGATATGTTTGTTTGACATGTATTTGTTTCTGAAATATATTTGTTCAGCTGTGTGGGGTCTGGGACTAGGTGTTTTTTTTTTTTTTTTTTGGAGTTTGGATTTTGCATTTGACTTAAGAATTTTTAATTTTCTCTTCTTGAGTATGCCTAGTTCGAATTTAATGGAACTAGGCCCATATTACAGTACAGCTGCACTGTGGTTGCTTTCTAATTTCTGAATATGCTGCGGAAGAGTAATACAATTGGAAAATGAGATAGATTTCAGCCTTATGTCACCACAGATACCCTTTCAAATGATTTTAAATTGTGTTTCTCAAACATATCTGATTATTAGCACCATCTTGGGGACACTGATTAAGGAGTAGATTCTAGTGCTCCAACAAAAGACCTGAATAATCATAATATCCCGTTGACTTGGTTACCATCAAAATGCTGATGAGTATTGGGAGATTTCCCTGGTGATCCAGTGGTTAAGACTCCACGCTTCCACTACAGGGGGGCACGGGTTCAATCCCTGGTCAGGGAACTAAGATCCTGCATGCCGGGTGGTGATGCCAATAAATAAATAAATTTTTAAAATGCTGAAAGAGTATTAAATACACCCTCTGGGTGAGTCCTCCCTCCTTAGCATCCCTTCAGGAGATCCCCACACGGATTTCTGTTATATTTTAAACTCAACATATCCAAGTTGTTTCTCCTGATGCTCTCTTCCCCTCTACTGGCCCTTTCTCCTGTGTTTCCCCTCTCCCTGATTAGCACCACCCAGTAGTACCACCAGAAACCTAGGAGGCACTCCTGAGTTCAGTTCTTGCTCACCCCTGATTTTTCGTTAACTGTACTCCTCTAATGAAGGCCCGTAGTATTTCTCACCCAAATAACTTCAAGAGCCTCCTCATGCCCTACAAAAATTGAATGTATTCATTCAAAATATACGTTTGATGACCCACTAGGTGCCATCATTCTGATGATACCAAGATGAATTTGCCCAATCCTTGATCTTTTTTTTTTTTTTTTTTTTTTTTTGCTGTACGTGGGCCTCTCACTGTTGTGGCCTCTCCCATTGCGGAGCACAGGCTCCGGACACGCAGGCTTAGTGGCCATGGCTCATGGGCCCAGCCGCTCCATGGCATGTGGAATCTTCCCGGACTGGGGCACGAACCTGCGCCCCCTGCATCGGCAGGCGGACTCTCAACCACTGCACCACCAGGGAAGCCCCCAGTCCTTGCTCTTAAGAGGACCAGAGAGTTCCTTAGGAGAAACATCCATGTAAACAAATAATAATGAGGTAGGGATGTGTACAAGGTGCCAAGTGTATGGAGAAGAAGCAACCTGAGGATGTGGGAATGTCTTCCCTCTGGGTCTTTATTAAGATGTAGCAGGTCCAGAGGTATTTACACATTTAGACTGTCGTATTCTGTAAGGGGTACTGATTGCCTGGTTTTGTACACTCTAGGCTCCAAAATCTTGACTCTGTTAGTCAGCTATATACACAAAGGATTATTTCATTAGGACTTTATAAACCTGAAAAAAAATGTTGAGAAACAATAAACCCACTTTCTATAAGAAGTATTTCCAAATGCATACCTATATGTGACAAAATATGAAAGGTATAAAAGGTTCATATATAAATATCCACTTGTTGCCTATCAAGCAGTTGGTAACCTGTAGCCAGCATGGCATAGGAAACAGGCTCTCTGCTTTATAACTGATTCGGATTTAAACTATCAGCTCCTACTCATTAAACTTGGGATAATCTTTTTTTTTTATTTTTTAAAAAATTTATTTTTGGCTGCGTTGGGTCTTCGTTGCTGCGTTCGGGCTCTCTCTAGCTGTGGCGAGCGGGGGCTGCTCTTCGTTGAGATGCGCAGGCTTCTCATTGCGGTGGCTTCTCTTGTTGCACGGAGTCTGGGGATACTTTTTTTATTATTAGTTTCTGCTTTATAGCAAAGTGAATCAGTTATGCATATACATCTGTTCCCATATCCCTTCCCTCTTGCATCTCCCTCCCTCCCACCCTCCCTGTCCCACCCCTCCAGGTGGTCACAAAGCACCGAGCTGATCTCCCTGTGCTATGTGGCTGCTTCCCACTAGCTATCTACCTTACGTTTAGTAGTGTATATATGTCCATGGGGAGGGGGAAGGGTAAGCTGTGACAAAGCGAGAGAGGCATGGGGATATTCTTTACCCAGGGGCTAGGAGCATGGCCTCTTGCTTTCTGATTCCTCTCTTTCCTTTGTTCCCCAACCTGCTCCTGCCCCACAGCTTGTGCTGGGTAGCTTGCTCTTTGCTTCAGGACATGCTTCACATGCTCAGAGAATTTCTCCTGTTCTAGCATCTTTTGTTCAATGCTGTACCAGCAGCTCTAGTGCCTGACACATAATCGGTGCTCAATCAAAAAATATATTGATTATCACTGTCAAAAAAAAAAAAAAACCACACAGAAAATAACAAGTGCTGGAGAGGACGTAGAGAAACTAGAGTCCCTGTGTGTCGTTGGTGGAAATGCAAAATGGTGCAGCTGTTATGGGAAACAGTATGGAAAAATCTTCAAAACATTAAAAATAGAATTATTATATGATCCAGCAATCCCACTTCTGGTTATTTATCCAGAAGAACTGAAAACAGGATCTTGAAGAGATATTTGTGCACCCATGTTCATTGCAGAGTTATTCACAATAATCAAGAGATGGAAGCAACCCAAATGTCCATGGATAAACAAAATGTTGTATATGTATACAATGGAACATTATTCCACCTTAAAAAAAGAAAGAGGGCTTCCCTAGTGGTGCAGTGGTTGAGAGTCCGCCTGCCGATGCAGGGGACACGGGTTTGTGTCCCGGTCCGGGAGGATTCCACATGCCGCGGAGTGGCTGGGCCCGTGAGCCATGGCCGCTGAGCCTGTGTGTCCGGAGCCTGTGCTCCGCAAGGGGAGAGGCCACAGCAGTGAGATGCCCGCGTACCGCAAAAAAAAAAAAAAGAAGGAAATGGTCACATGTTACAGCATGGATGAACCTTGAGAACATTATATGAGTAAAATAAACCAGTCACAAAAAGACAGATATGGCGTAATTCCATGTATATGCGGTATCTAAAGTAGTCAAACACAGGGAGGCAGAATGTGGTTACCAGGGGCTAGGGGTTGGGGGTAAGGGGAGGGGAGAGTTTCTGTTCAGTGGATATAAAGTTTCAGTTTTGCAAGGTGAGAAAGTTCTAGAGATCTTGCTCAACAGTGTGCCTATAGTTAACACTACTATACCGTATATTTAAAATGGTTAAGATGGTAAGTTTCATGGTATGTGTTTTTTGCCACAATGAAAAAAAAAAAGATGTAGGGAGGATGTAATAGAATGCAATAAACTTTAAAACCAGAAAAAAATCAAGATTAAGGACTGTGTTAGTTTAAAACAAACAAACAAAATTTTAAGTTAGCAATCACAAAAAGATATATGCCTAAAATATACATCTGTTAAAAAAGAGTGAGTTCATCTCTTTTTGTGCAACTTCCTTTTCTCACTTAACAATATGGTGGTAACATCTTTCCATGGCAGTTAAGTGTAGCTCAACTTCATTCTTTGGAAAGGCAGTGTAAACTCCCACTGGGTGAAACCACAGCTTATGTGACCCATCTTTTATTGATGGACACTTAAGTTTCCATGATTTTGCTATTCTAAAGAATGCTGCTTGCTATGCATTGCCTTAGTCTACCAAGTACTGGGTCATTATCACTTGATTAACACCTAAGACTTTGCTTCCTTCAAATATGCCCTGCTTAATCCTGGTGACTTGCTTCACACATCTGAAAAAATGGTGGTGTGACACTCCACCTCTGTTTCTCTACTCAGGAGTCCTTCGCATCCACATTCCCTCTGGCAAAGGTGTTCTTTGCAGGCTGCAATTTCAGGCAGGATTTAAAAACCTCCGAAAAGAGCTACTTTTTAGGTCCAAGGTGGATAAGTACCGTTTATTCTGTAGGACCTTGGCTCTCCCTTTGTCATACCATTAACCAGCCATGAGAAGCAGCACAAAGGATTACTGTCTAAGAAATGTGTGACCTGTATTGTGTAGATTACAGTTGCATAATTAGAATTACGCTTTTGAGAGCTTCCAAATTCTCACGAGCTTTATCTCCTTTCAGAAGCTTTGGCCTTAGAAGCTGGAAATATGATTATTCCTCCCACTTGAGGTCTACTTTGCTAAAATCAGCATAGATATTCGACTCCACCAAACTTATTCTTCCTTGTCTAGCATAATATTTAGTAACATTTTAAACTAATTAGAATATATATATTTAAAATACTACCTAAAAGTATAAAATATGAATTCGTATCCTTTATTAATACTTAGAATTTCTTGTAACTCTCCACTATCCTTACCTAAGTAAATTTACCTAAAATAGTTTCCCTGTTAGACTGTGACCCACATGAGGGCAGGGATTCCATATGCATTGTTTGCTGTTCTAGTCCCAGCATTTGGCAGAGTGCCAGTCATGGAGGAGATGAGTATTAAACAGCTGTTGGATGGATTAGTGTTTACTGATGCCAGGGACAATAAAATGGTAATTGTGTTGATGTGAGAAGCATAAGCATATGCAATCATACAGTACACATAAATGCACACTTAGAGCATGTCATAAGTATGTAATACAGGTGGGATGATTTCAAAGGCAGTGGAAAGGCATCTCCGTCTTGGCTTACTGAAGGCTCAAAGTACATACTTAGAGACTCAGTCATTTGGCATACAATTTCCTCAGCCTGGTAATTCGTAGATGGTCTAAAGAGAGACAGCATGCCAAGCTGGATCTGCTTTGCATGCCTCAGTGTGAAAGGCTATCTTGTTATAGCCGTCAGGATTTGCT
The DNA here is from genome assembly GCF_025265405.1 of Mesoplodon densirostris. Taxonomy (NCBI): domain Eukaryota; kingdom Metazoa; phylum Chordata; class Mammalia; order Artiodactyla; family Ziphiidae; genus Mesoplodon; species Mesoplodon densirostris. The sequence continues at coordinate 178,991,049 of NC_082662.1, forward strand.
AATGTCAAGATGGGCATGAGAGCTGGGCACCCGTTAGACAAGGGTCCCAGAATCTCCTTGAGAAAGGAGAGAATACTTGAGGAGCCTATGGAAACATTTTCCTCATTTAGCCTTTTGTATTGACCCAGCGTTGTGAGAATTCATACACGGATGTGTACCATGGAAGTGATAATCATTTCAGTAAGAATAGGAAAATTTTAGGAAGTTGATTATTTTTGCAAACTTATACATAGTACCATGAAGACAACGGAACATTATTGAAAGAAAGTTTAGTTCCATTTTTTGAGCATATATATGATTTCAGGAATGGGTGGTAAGCACACTAATTAACTGTAGACATTTATACACACTCTGTATATGCTGTCCTTCACATTAAGAAAGACTATAGAGAAATGTTTAGAATGTATGTACATGAAGGTGTCTGTGTAAATACGAATTAAGCGTTCTACCCATGCAGAGAAAGAAATATTTGATTTTCTGCTAATACTAATAATAGTAGTCATAGTAATAGCTACAATTTATAACTATGTGCCAGGTACTTTCAATCTCATAACTAGCCCAGGAAATAGGTACTGTTATTCCAACATTCAGATGTGGAAACTCAAATTTATAAGTATTAAGCAACTTACTTACTCTAGGCAAGACAGCTAGTTAAGTAGGAATGTAATACAAAACAAGGTGTGAATGACTCAAAATGCATGATTTTATTCACTGCACTCACCTCTACTTTGTGCAGAAATGCTCATAATAGAGGATTCCATGTAGCCATGTGAAAAAAAGATTTTTTTCAGATACTTTTACAGGTTCAGTGTCTCATTCTCAGTGCCAAGATTCAACACTTCTAAGATCTCTGTCCTGATTTTTCTCTGGTTTTAAAGGAATAGCTATTTTTTTAAACTCCTTATTTTGAACTAACTTTCTTTTTAAACAGTCAAAATGTGAATCTATTTTCTTTCCTGGAAATACTCAGATTTCCTAGAAGAAACAGATTATAGAAGTTGGTGAATCACTTAGGAAAATGGCTTGACAGTTTGAAGCAAACCTTGTGTAACTTTTATGAAACACCTCCCATCTGTTTGTCAGGTAGAATTTCCCAAGCATGTTCTTTTTCAGATTCCGTTGATTCCATTTTTAGGCGAGCATAACAGTAATAAGGCATTCTTCCACGTTGTGAAAGCTGTTCTCTCTTTTCCTTTTTAATTGAAGGATCAAGTATTCACATAGGGAGATATCTGCCACATTCAATCATCATCCAGACCTTGGGGGGAAACCTCAGTTGATATTCACATTGCCACACTGGACTGGAAAAAACAAACAAATATGTTTGGAGCATCTATATTCACTAGGCATGTTATTTTTATGACACACTAAAGCATTGTTGTTTAATTCTTACAGTAAACAGAATTCTTCAATGTACATAGAGATACCTTGTATTAAATTTACATTGTATTGTACTTGTATTGAATTTCCGTGGTTATATATGACAATCTATTGGGCACCTTAGGAAATACAATTTGACATAACCTGATGAAGAGGCACAAAGATATATATCCCAGTGGATGTGCTTTATGGACAGTTACGATTCAGCTTCCCTGTGAAAATTAAACACCTTAAAAATTCTACCATTATGGAAGGAGAAAGGTGATAAATTTCAAACTGCTTATGATAGAGAGCCAGTGGGAATTAAGTATCCATTTTGTGGATTATCCACTGAAGAACTGAATTTGTAGAACTGGATTAAATAACCTGATCCCCCATACCACATAGCATAATATTGTTTTTATTTTTTTATATCTATCTTAACTGATTATTACCACAAGAGGATAAGCAAGAGAAAAGCACAAAAAATACAATTCGGTGCAATATAATAATTCCCTGTAATTTTTTATGTTGTATATTTTTCTTTTGCCTCTTCAGATCCTCTCTCTACTCTCCTCCACTCAGCCCTGCATCCTACAAGGCTGACCTTTACTCACAGCGTCAATGGGCTTCCTCTCTCTCTGGCTTCCTTTTGGTTTGTCCCTGGGCAGCAGCAGCAAGAGTTGAAAGAGTCAGAGGAGAAGGGAGTCTCAGAACTTTCTGCCAGGCTCTGGGCTCCAGGGCTGCCTTCCTCCACCAAAGGCTACAGCTCCTATCCAGTGGTCCTTCCCTGTCACTCCAGCTCTTTCTCCACCTTCCTGAATCAGTTTTCATCCTTTCCCCTGCAAATTTAAGGATACTTTCCGGCTCCTAGGAGTCCTGACAATTTCTAACCAGGGATACGTTATTATCACTTGGAGTTTTCCATTAACTCTACCCATATCCTTGTACATAGATCCTTCACTAAACTATCCTCATTTGTTCATTTGAGTTTCTATCAGGTTCCTACTGAGACCCCGACTCATGTCTAAATCTCATTTAATCCACAATTAACACACACAATTTGGGGGGCTGGATGTAGAGTAAAGGTAAAATACTTCCTGGAAAAAGGAAATAAGTAAACAAACAAAAATTCTATTTTGTTGCACTTCGTTTTGGCACATTAGTCATTTTTAAAGCAAATAAAGAGGGCTGTGCTCAAAAGTTCTAGTTGCAGATTGTTTATCTAATACTCCTGTGATATTTCATTTTTAAATAGTAATCAACTTACTGATATCTCATTGAAAGCTTTCAATTTATTTTTATGAAATCTTTGTTATAACTAATCAAACAATGGTGTACGAAATATTTCCTCTTAATGAGGTAACTCCCAGTGCAAAGTCAGTTTAAAGATCTGTTTCTCAAATAAGCCTTATTCCCTAACGAACCTGGACTAGGTTAGCATCTGCCTTCCCTCCCCCACCCCCCCATGTTTTCTTCTATTCCCTCTGATTCTCCTTTAATCAACTTTACATACACATAATGCACTTAGTCTGTCTTCTCACTTAGATTGAAAGTTTTCTGAAGGCAGGTACCAAGGCTGTTTTGATCACTTCTGTATTCCCAGCATGTAACACAATGCCTGGCACATAGTAGGTCCTCCATAAATATTTTCTGATGAATCAGATTACTATGCCAGTAGGTTACCAAAAGCCAGAGACACTAAATCCAGTATATTTTTTTCAAAAATTATTTTATAGTATTTAGTAAGTAGCTGTGTTTTCACACTGTACTCTCTGGGCTTGATTGGAGTAGGGGAGGAATCTTATGTAAAGACTTAGCAAACATATATAAGAAACTGCTAGGTGGTAGGCTGAATGGATAAAGAAGATGTGGTACATATATACAATGGAATGTTACTCAGTCATTAAAAAGAATGAAATAATGCCATTTGCAGCAACATGGATGGACCTAGAGATTATCACACTAAGTGAAGTAAGTCAGAGAAAGACATATATGATATGATATCACTTATATGTGAAATCTTTAAAAAATGATACAAATGAACTTATTTACAAAACAGAAACAGACTCGCAGACTTAGAAAACGAAGTTATGGTTACCAGGGGAAGGGTGAGGGAGGGATAGTTAGGGATTTGGGGATTGACATGTACAAACTGCTATATTTAAAATAGATAACCAACAAGGACCTACTGTGTAGCACAGGGAACTCTGCTCAATACTCTGTAATAACCTAAATGGCAAAAGAATTTGAAAAAGAGTAGATACACATATGTGTATAACTGAATCACTTTGCTGTATACCGGAAACTAACACAACATTGTTAATCAACAATACTCTAATATAAAATAAAAAATAGAAAAAAAAAAAAAAACCTGCTAGGTGATGACAGCATACAAGTAAGGAATACAGACCTGTCTCAAATGTGTTTTTGAGAGATGTGCAGATTATTTCTTTACAAGAAACATGCAGTTCGTGACATAGATCAGAGTAGGAGGAGACAGTCTCAGCTGAGATTCCCATAACAAACCAGGCTTGAACTTATCCTGGAAGAATGGGACAGCTCTAAGCTCATGCCTTTTACGTGCATAACACCTAATTCCTTGGGGACTTTCATATATGCTCACTCATTTGGTACTCACGTTAACTCAGGCCACCAGGGCAAGGAATAGTGTCCCAATTTTATTGGAGAGGAAATAAAAGCTTAGAAAATGGAAGTTCCTTAGCTAAGTTTTAAAGATGCGTAGTCGCGAGAGAACAGCCATATGCAGTGAGAGAAAGTTCTTCAAAGGGCAGCCACCAGCTGGGAAGTCTTCCACTTTGCCCCCTGATTTTGTGTCTGTGGCTTATTTTTTCTCCACCACATTTAAGAGAGTGCACAGAACATAGTAGGCACTCAATAATTACTGTGCTGATTGAATGAATAATCATTTACATGTACAGGCATAAAATAGACTCTTAAAAATAATTGGCCATCAATGTATAATTCTGCAGCTCTGTTTTTTCCTCCTGACAAATATGGAGCAGGCATCTTTTCATGTCAGTATATATAGCTCTCCCTCACTTTTTCTAAAAGCTTAATTGAAAGTTATTGAATAAAACCACAGCTCTATCTCACCATGAGGGTACCAGGTACATGACTAGTGTGCATTCTTTGGTGCAACTGCATCTCATCAATGCCAGCTAACCATTACTTATAAACAACATTGACAATGAGGTCCGGTGCTTGGTCCAGTACACAGTGCTCAGATGGATTCTGGTTTATCTTGAGGTAGTGTAGCAAGAAAGATTCAGCCAAGTTAGAGCCTCAGGAGTCCCCAAGGCTAGGGGAAAGGCCCCTGAATCAGCTGTTAACCCCTTCCTTCTCAAACTAAAGCAAACTAAAATGTAAGGAATAAAAAAAGAAAAGAAAGCTGGTATAGCTACTTTAATATCAGATGAAGGAGATGTTCAGGCAAACAGGATTATTAGAGATAATTAGGTAACTTCATATTGATAAAAGGTTTACTAAAATTAAGAACATTTTTTCATCAAAATATGCTATAAACTAAGTGCCTGAAAAGATAAGTAACAGAATGGGATATGATATTTACAACACATGTAATTATCAGAAGACCAGTATCCACAATATATAAAGTATTCCTAGGAATCAATAATAAACTGGGGAAAGATCTGAAAAAGCATTTCACAAAAGAAAAAAATATTAAATTGCTGATAGACATAAGGAAATGTACTCAGTCTCTTTAGTAAGCTGGGAAATAAAATAATATCAAAACAAAGCACCACTTTATGCAAAAAAATACTGGCAAAAATTTAACAGCGTGACTATACAAGGTCTTTTTGAGGATATGGAACAATGAGGACTCACAGGCACTATAGGTGGTAATGGGAATTGATGTACTTTGAAAAAGAGTTGAGCATTGTCTTACTAGACAATTGAATATATCCCAACAACTCCACTCCAGTATCTATACCCTAGGAAACTTGTACACATGAGACTCACGACACATGTGCAAAAATGATTATAGCTACATTGATATATCAGCCAAAATGTGGAAACCATCTAAATATCAACAATAGAATAAATATATAAATTGTGCCATACAAGAATACTATACAGCCATGGAAATGAGCAAAGTATGGCTACCCTCAACAACATGGATAGAACTGGTGCATATTATGTTGAACAAAAAATAATGCAAAAAATGCATAAATATGATTTTATTAATTCAAAGTAGAAAACACAAAAAACTTAATTGCTTTGTTTAGGGATGCATTCTTAGGTAGAAAAGCAAGGAAATGGCTCTTAAAGTCAATCTAGTTGTCTGTGGCAGGGGGAAGGGTTGGAATCATGAAGGACTCCTAAGACATTTGCAGGGTGCTGGCAATATTCTATTTTTTAATCTTGGCGATGGTTATAGGAGTTTTGCCTTTTAACTTGTTTTAAAAATATAACATATTTTACGCACTTTCCTATATTATGTTTTATTACATAATTTTTAAAAGATAGAAAAAAAATAGATCCACAGAAGCTGGCGAGTATCCTGTTTGGTGCCCTGTGGAGTCTGAATGCTTCAGTGCCAACCATCACGGCCAAGTTAGCAAACCTCTCTCAAACCTGTTTTTCTCATCTGTAAAGGAAAAGTGAAACTCTTCCTGCTTTCATGGGTATTTCCTGAGGACTAAGGTATCTGATTAAAACATAAATACAGTTGTTATTTTTCAGCATCAACTTCCCCTGCCTTTCAAGTGTTTGCCTCTTCTGTCATGCTTCCCTACACAACAATTTTTGTTTTGTATTTTAGTTAAATGTTGTTTTTTGAGATAATTCTAGATTTACATGCAGTTGTAAGAAATAATGCAAAGATAGCCCATGTGTGCTTTGTTCAGTTTCCCCTAATGGCCAACATCTTCCAAAGCTATAGTACACTATTGCAACAAAAATTTTGACACTGATACAGTCAAGATACAAAACAGACCCATAACTTTCTTTTTTAATCCTCAAATGAAAATCCATCCCTTTTAAACCATTAGTATAGAGGCAAGCTAGTTCTTTGGTAGCAGGTTTTTATGAGTTTTTTTATTGGGAATTTCACAGTCCATTTCTGATAAAGATAGATACCTCTCTCTTCGACTAGTGACGTTGTTATACCATATTTAGTCTAAAACATCCCAGTCCTAAGCTCATGTTTATTTTATTAAAAAAGAGAAAGTACAGTTGACCCTTGAGCAGTAAGGGTGATGTGATAGAAAACCCACGTGCAGTCCTCCCTCAGCATCCATGAGGGATTGTCAGGACCAACTGCAGGTACCAAAATCCGCAGGTGCTCAGATCCCCATAGTCAGCCCTCCCTACCTGCGGTTCTGCATCTGTGGAATCAACCAACCTCAGAACGTGTAGTTTTGTATTTATTGAAAAAAATCCACATATAAGTGGACACATGCAGTTCAAACCCATGTTGTTCAAAGGTCAGCTATATATGAAAGTGTTAAAGATATTTCTCTTAGAATATGCCACGCACTACTGCTGAAATGTGGCATTTCCACATCCTTGCCTGGGTTACAACTAGTTACGATACATTCAGGAAAATGTGGCTTTAAAAATTATTAATATTATTTTTTCTTTTTGATATTTTCATCTGTCCTACTTTTCCCTACCTCCATGGTCTTCCCTACGCCAGTATTATATATGTCATTCTAGGTTAATTTTTCTCAATAAGACTTTCATTATGCCCCTAGTCAGTACATAACAGCATCAATGATTCTCCTGTGCATCATAAAATCCCAACTTCTTGGAGCATCATTCAGGCCCTAACTCCCTTTGAATCCTTATTTTCTATTAGACTTTAACCAATTACAGCAACAACAAGAAAATACTGGTCTATTCAGGATATCTTCACTATACCTTGCACTTGCTTCCTTCCACACATTGGTAAATATCATTTCCCTACCAGGGCCATCTTCCTGAGTCATTGCCTTTTCACCTTGTACCATTTATGGAAGAACCTATGGAAGACGCAGCTTCCTTGCATGGAAGACTTGGCTGCTCTGAAAAGCTTTTAGTACTCACTTTAGCCAGAGTGATTGTTCCCTGCTAGAAGCTTCTGTACTTACTGTCTATACCATTTGTTGGGCATAAAGGTTTTGTGGTGCTTATCACTCATCTAACTCTTGGATTGTTATTTAGTTAGACCTGTGTTTAACCCTTTTCTTACTTCCATAAAGGTAGATACTATTTCTTATTCTTTCTGTGCCCCAAAGCACCAAGCATAGTACCTTTCAGGTAATTGACTTCCAATAAATATATGTTAATTTTTTCATTAGGCTCATCCACATTGCTTTTAGGGCTAGAGCATGTTCATCAGTTCTTAATTTGAGTGGAATTCCTGCATATTTTATTTTATTTTATTTTTATTTTGCGGTACACGGGCCTCTCACTGTTGTGGCCTCTCCTGTCACGGAGCACAGGCTCCAGGCGTGAAGGCTCAGCGGCCATGGCTCACGGGCCCAGCTGCTCCGCGGCATGTGGGATATTCCCAGACCGGGGCACGAACCCATGTCCCCCGCATCGACAGGCGGACTCTCAACCACTGCGCCACCAGGGAAGCCCCTGCATATTTTAGAAGAGAAAATTAGGCTGGAAATGGGTAACAGGAGTAGTGGCAGCAGTGGGATGAGATGCCAGATCCCACTGCAGAATTTATCCTTGTATGACTTTGCGAAGTAGCTTAGCCTCTCTAAGACTGCATTCCCTCATCTCCATAACAAGGCAAATAACAGTTCTAACTTCTTGGTGTTGTCAAAGTTAACAGAAATAATTCATATTAAGCATGCCGCCTATTGTCCGACTCAAACTAAGTGTTCAGTACATTTTTAAATAATTGTTTTATAATTTCAAAAATACTTACATGGCATTTTAATAACTGAGCATTTTACTTTGCCCAAAGCTATCCGTACACGTCCTGTGCTCTAGTCAAAGAAAGAAAGTGTCTTCTTAGGCTATGTTTAAAATGTCCACTAGATTATATTCACTAGTTTTTGTACCTCACTTTGGGAATCTGAGGTCAATAAAAATTGTTGTGTTAAGAGATATTTTAGACTTATTACTTAATGTATGTTTTGAGACCTGAATTATACAATGTTTCATATCATACTAATATTATTTATATCAAAACATTTGTGGGCTTCCCTGGTGGCGCAGTGGTTGAGAGTCTGCCTGCCAATGCAGGGGACATGGGTTCGTGCCCCGGTCCAGGAAGATCCCACATGACGTGGAGCAGCTGGGCCTGTGAGCCATGGCCACTGGGCTTGCGAGTCCGGAGGCTGTGCTCCGCAACAGGAGAGGCCACAACAGTGAGAGGCTCGCATACCGCAAAAAAAAAAAAAAAAAAACCAAAACATTTTCTAATAAAAACAAGCTATGAAATTTTCTTGCCTGTCTTGACAAGAAATGGAGTGTTCTTTTCAAATGGTATCTCTTATTGTCCACAAATTTACCAGGAAATTTGACTTTGTGTCCTTAATTCAAGATTTTATAGTTAATGGCCTTGCCCAAATCAGATTGGAGGAAATGCCTTGTCTTAGGCTCTTTTGGGGGAGGGGGGCACAGGTGGATTCCAGCTCTAAACCACAATAGTATCCCACTTTGGTCTGACCTTAGATCTGGTGATTGGCTGGTAAGGCCTGGATCAAAAGGCAGAAAACCCAGAGAGGTCAACAACGCTAGTCTGTTTCATCCTCACAACATGCTTATGGTGGCCCCAGCTTTCTGGTTCTGGGACAGGAAACTCATCTTGCTAGTACTGGTGAAGACCAGATTGATCACTGATTGCATGTGACGTGATCAGATATGTGTTTTGAAAACTACCCCTCTGACTGTATTATCAAGAATAAATTTTGTGGGAGTATGAATAATGCATCAAAACACTTAGGTGGCTATAATTCTTAGGTACGAAATGGTGGCAGAATGGACTAGATGGCCATGGATATAGAGATGGGGAAAGATCAATTTGGGATGTAAGGTCTACAGGACTGAGGATGGAGTTGGTGTGGTGGATGAAGTAGAGAAGAGTTTCCAAAATGACTTAAAAGGTGAACTGTATTTATCCAGTGCACACTGGTTCTACAATTGATATTTTAGCCCTATAAATTTTTTAGTATCCTACAAATACTGTTGAATATTGGTCACATAAGAAAGCTGGGTAACTGCATGTGTGTGTGTGTATGTGTATGAGTGTGAGATCTCACATGCCCTGAGTCTGGACTTCAGTCTCATCCACTCCTTATGCATCCTGAATTGTAAAAAAGTGAGCAGTTGAATTAACTGTCACAAATGTCACTTAATTGCATTCTCAGCTCATTTGCCATGTGCTCATCTTACTCTGAGCCCTTCTCTCAGTAACTGTCTATTATTTCTTTTTTTTTTTTTTTTTTTAGTTTCTGCTTTATAACAAAGTGAATCAGTCATACATATACATCTGTTCCCGTATCCCTTCCCTCTTGCGTCTCCCTCCCTCCCACCCTCCCCATCCCACCCCTCCAGGTGGTCACAAAGCAAGCTGATCTCCCTGTGCTCTGCGGCTGCTTCCCACTATCTATCTACCTTACGTTTGGTAGTATATATATGTCCATGGCTCTCTCGCGCTTTGTCCCAGCTTACCCTTCCCCCTCCCCATATCCTCAAGTCCATTCTCAAATAGGTCTGTGTCTTTCTTCTTGTTTCACCCCTAGGTTCTTCATGATTTTTTGTCTCTTAAATTCCATATATATGTGTTAGCATATGGTATTTGTCTTTCTCTTTCTGATTTATTTAACTCTGTATGACAGACTCTAGGTCTATCCACCTCATTACAAATAGCTCAATTTTGTTTCTTTTTATGGCTGAGTAATATTCCATTGTATATATGTGCCACATCTTCTTTATCCATTCATCTGATGATGGACACTTAGGTTGTTTCCATCTCCGGGCTATTGTGAATAGAGCTGCAATGAACATTTTGGTACATGTCTCTTTTTGAATTATGGTTTTCTCAGGGTATATGCCTAGTAGTGGGATTGCTAGGTCATATGGTAGTTCTATTTGTAGGTTTTTAAGGAACCTCCATACTGTTCTCCATAGTGGCTGTACCAATTCACATTCCCACCAGCAGTGCAAGAGTGTTCCCTTTTCTCCACACCCTCTCCAGCATTTATTGTTTCTAGATTTTTTGATGATGGCCATTCTGACCGGTGTGAGATGATATCTCATTGTAATTTTGATTTACATTTCTCTCATGATTAATGATGTTGAGCATTCTTTCATGTGTTTGTTGGCAGTCTGTATATCTTCTGTGGAGAAATGTCTATTTAGGGCTTCTGCCCATTTTTGGATTGGGTTGTTTATTTTTCTGCTATTGAGCTGCCTGAGCTGCTTGTAAATTTTGGAGATTAATCCTTTGTCAGTTGCTTCATTTGCAAATATTTTCTCCCATTCTGCGGGTTGTCTTTTGGTCTTGTTTATGGTTTCCTTTGCTGTGCAAAAGCTTTGAAGTTTCATTAGGTTCCATTTGTTTATTTTTGTTTTTCTTTCCATTTCTCTAGGAGGTGGGTCCAAAAGGATCTTGCTATGATTTATGTCATAGAGTGTTCTGCCTATGTTTTCCTCTAAGAGTTTGATAGTTTCTGGCCTTGCATTTAGGTCTTTAATCCATTTTAAGCTTATTTTTGTGTATGGTGTTACGGAATGATGTAATCTCATACTTTTACATGTCCCTGTCCCGTTTTCCCAGCATCACTTATTGAAGAGGCTGTCCTTTCTCCACTGTACATTCCTGCCTCCTTTATCAAAGATAACGTGACCATATGTGCGTGGGTTTATCTCTGGGCTTTCTATCCTGTTCCATTGATGTAACTTTCTGTTTTTGTGCCAGCACCATACTGTATTGATTACTGTAGCTTTGTAGTATAGTCTGAAGTCAGGGAGCCTGATTCCTCCAGCTATGTTTTTCGTTCTCAAGATTGCTTTGGCTATTCGAGGTCTTTTGTTTTTCCAAACAAATTTTGAAATTTTTTGTTCTAGTTCTGTGAAAAATGCCAGTGGTAGTTTGATAGGGATTGCATTGAATCGGTAGATTGCTTTGGGTAGTAGAGTCATTTTCACAATATTGATTCTTCCAATCCAGGAGCATGGTATATCTCTCCATCTATTTGTATCATCTTTAATTTCTTTCATCAGTGTCATATACTTTTCTGCATACAGGTCTTCTGTCTCCTTAGGTTGGTTTATTCCTAGATATTTTATTCTTTTTGTTGCAGTGGTAAATGGGAGTGTTTTCTTGATTTCACTTTCAGATTTGTCATCATTAGTGTACAGGAATGCCAGAGATTTCTGTGCATTTATTTTGTATCCTGCTACTTTACCAAATTCATTGATTAGCTCTAGTAGTTTTCTGGTAGCATCTTTAGGATTCTCTATGTATAGTATCATGTCATCTGCAAAGAGTGACAGCTTTACTTCTTCTTTTCCCATTTGGATTCCTTTTATTTCCATTTCTTCTCTGATTGCTGTGGCTAAAACTTCCAAAACTATGTTGAATAAGAGTGGTGAGAGTGGACAACCTTGTCTTGTTCCTGATCTTAGTGGAAATGCTTTCAGTTTTTCACCATTGAGGATGATGTTGGCTGTGGGTTTGTCATATATGGCCTTTATTATGTTGAGCAAAGTTCCCTCTATGCCTACTTTCTGCAGGTTTTTTATTATAAATGGGTGTTGAATTTTGTCGAAGCTTTCTCTGCATCTATTGAGATTATCATATGGTTTTTCTCCTTCAATTTGTTAATATGGTGTATCACGTTGATTGATTTGCGTATATTGAAGAATCATTGCATTCCTGAATAAACCCCACTTGATCATGGTGTATGATCCTTTTAATGTGCTGTTGGATTCTGTTTGCTAGTATTTTGTTGAGGATTTTTGCATCTACGTTCATCAGTGATATTGGCCTGTAGATTTCTTTCTTTGTGACATCCTTGTCTGGTTTTGGTATCAAGGTGATGGTGGCCTCGTAGAATGAGTTTGGGAGTGTTCCTCCCTCTGCTATATTTTGGAAGAGTTTGAGAAGGATAGGTGTTAGCTCTTCTCTAAATGCTTGATAGAACTTGCCTGTGAAGCCATCTGGTCCTGGGCTTTTGTTTGTTGGAAGATTTTTAATCACAGTCTCAATTTCAGTGCTTGTGATTGGTAAGTTCATATTTTCTATTTCTTCCTGGTTCTTCCTTCCTTGGCAGGTTGTGCATTTCTAAGAATTTGTCCATTTCTTCCAGGTTGTCCATTTTATTGGCATAGAGTTGCTTGTAGTAATCTCTCATGATCTTTTGTATTTCTGCAGTGTCAGTTGTTACTTCTCCTTTTTCATTTCTAATTCTATTGATTTGAGTCTTCTCCCTTTTTTTCTTGATGAGTCTGGCTAATGGTTTATCAATTTTGTTTATCTTCTCAAAGAACCAGCTTTTAGTTTTACTGATCTTTGCTACTGTTTCCTTCATTTCTTTTTCATTTATTTCTCGTCTGATCTTTATGGTTTCTTTCCTTCTGCTAACTTTGGGGGTTTTTTGTTCTTCTTTCTCTAATTGCTTTAGGTGCAAGGTTAGGTTGTTTATTTGAGATGTTTCCTGTTTCTTAAGGTGGGATTGTATTGCTATAAACTTCCCCCTTAGAACTGCTTTTGCTGCATCCCATAGGTTTTGGGTCGTCGTGTCTCCATTGTCATTTGTTTCTAGGTATTTTTTTATTTCCTCTTTGATTTCTTCAGTGATCACTTCGTTATTAAGTAGTGTATTTTTTAGCCTCCGTGTGTTTGTATTTTTTACAGATCTTTTCCTGTAATTGATATCTAGTTTCATAGGATTATGGTCAGAAAGGATACTTGATACAATTTCAATTTTCTTAAATTTACCAAGGCTTGATTTGTGACCCAAGATATGATCAATCCTGGAAAATGTTCCATGAGCACTTAAGAAAAATGTATATTCTGTTGTTTTTGGATGGAATGTCCTATAAATAACAATTAAGTCCATCTTGTTTAATGTATCATTTAAAGTTTGTGTTTCCTTATTTATTTTAATTTTGGATGATCTGTCCATTGGTGAAAATGTGGTGTTGAAGTCCCCTACTATGAGTGTTACTGTCAAGTTACTGTTGATTTCCCCTTTTATGGTTGTTAGTATTTGCCTTATGTATTGAGGTGCTCCTATGTTGGGTGCATAAATATTTACAATTGTTATATCTTCTTCTTGGATCGATCCCTTGATCATTATGTAATGTCCTTCTTTGTCTCTTCTAATAGTCTTTATTTTAAAGTCTATTTTGTCTGATATGAGAATTGCTACTCCAGCTTTCTTTTGATTTCCATTTGCATGGAATATCTTTTTCCATCCCCTTACTTTCAATCTGTATGTGTCTCTAGGTCTGAAGTGGGTTTCTTGTAGATAGCATATATATGGGTCTTGTTTTTGTATCCATTCAGCCAATCTTTGTCTTTTGGTGGGAGCATTTAGTCCATTTACATTTAAGGTAATTATCAATATATATGTTCCTATTCCCATTTTCTTAATTGTTTTGGGTTCGTTATTGTAGATATTTTCCTTCTCTTGTGTCCCCTGCCTAGAGAAGTTCCTTTAGCCTTTGTTGTAAAGCTGGTTTGGTGATGCTGAATTCTCGTCACTTTTGCTTGTATGTGAAGGTTTTAATTTCTCTATTGAATCTGAATGAGATCCTTGTTGGGTAGAGTAATCTTGGTTGCAGGTTTTTCTCCTTCATCACTTTAAATATGTCCTGCCACTCCCTTCTGGCTTGTAGAGTTTCTGCTGAAAGATCAGCTGTTAACCTTATGGGGATTCCCTTGTGTGTTATTTGTTGTTTTTCCCTTGCTGCTTTTAACATGTTTTGTTTGTGTTTAATTTTTGATAGTTTGATTAATATGTGTCTTGGCGTATTTCTCCTTGGATTTATTCTGTATGGGACTCTCTGTGTCTCCTGGACTTGAGTAACTATTTCCTTTCCCATACTAGGGAAATTTTCAACTATAATCTCTTCAAATATTTTCTCAGTCCCTTTCTTTTTCTCTTCTTCTTCTGTGACCTGTATAATTCGAATGTTGGTGTGTTTAATGTTGTGCCAGAGGCCTCTGAGACTGTCCTCAGTTCTTTTCATTCTTTTTTCTTTATTCTGCTCTTCAGCAGTTATTTCCACTATTTTATCTTCCACGTCACTTATCCATTCTTCTGCCTCAGTTATTCTGCTATTGATCCCATCTAGAGTATTTTAAATTTCATTTATTGTGTTTCTAATCATTGCTTGATTCATCTTTAGTCCTTCTAGGTCCTTGTTAACTGTTTCTTGCATTTTGTCTATTCTATTTCCAAGATTTTGGATCATTTTTACTATCATTATTCTGAATTCTTTTTCAGGTAGACTGCCTATTTCCTCTTCATTTGTTAGGTCTGGTGAGTTTGTATCTTGCTCCTTCACCTGCTGTGTGTTTTTCTGTCTTCTCATTTTGCTTATCTTACCGTTTTTGGGGTCTCCTTTTTGCAGGCTGCAGATTCGTAGTTCCCATTGTTTTTGGTGTCTCTCCCCAGTGGCTAAGGTTGTTTCAGTGGGTTGTGTAGGCTTCCTGTTGGAGGGGACTGGTGCCTGTGTTCTGGTGGATGAGGCTCGATCTTGTCTTTCTGGTGAACAGGTCCACGTCTGGTGGTATGTTTTGGGGTGTCTGTGGCCTTATTATGTTTTTAGGCAGCCTCTCTGCTAATGCGTGGGGTTGTGTTCCTTTTTGCTAGCTGCTTGGCATAGGGTGTCCAGCACTGTAGCTTGCTGGTCGTTGAGTGAAGCTGGGTGCTGGTGTTGAGATGGAGATCTCTGGGAGATTTTCGCCATTTGATATTATGTGGACCTGGGAGGTCTCTTGTGGACCAGTGTCCTGAAGTTTGCTCTCCCACCTCAGAGGCACAGCACAGACTCCTGGCTGCAGCACCAAGAGCCTTTCATCCACACGGCTCAGAATAAAAGGGAGAAAAAGTAGAAAGAAAGAATTAGAAGAAAGAAAGAAAGGAGGGAGGGAGGATGGAAGGTAGGAAAAAGAGAAAGAGAGAAGATAAAGTAAAATAGAATAAAGTATGATAAAGTATAATAGCATTATTAAAATAAAAAATAATTATTAAAAAGTTATTTTTAAAAATTAAAAAAAAACAAACAAAAAAATGGACAGATAGAACCCTGGGACAAATGGTGGAAGCAAAGCTATACAGACAAAATCTCACGCAGAAGCATACACATACACATTCACAAAAAGAGGAAAAGGGGAAAAAATTGTAAATCTTGCTCTCAAAGTCCACCTCCTCAATTTGGGATAATTCGTTGTAAAAAGAGGAAAAGGGGAAAAAATCATAAATCTTGTTCTCAAAGTCCACCTCCTCAATTTGGGATGATTCGGTGTCTATTCATGTATTCCACAGATGCAGGGTACATCAAGTTGATTGTGGATCTTTAATCCACTGCTTCTGAGGCTGCTGGGAGAGATTTCCCTTTCTCTTCTTTATTCTCACAGCTCCCGGGTCTCAGCTTTGGATCTGGCCCCGCCTCTGCATGTAGGTCGCCAGAGGGCGTCTGTTCTTTGCTCAGACAGGACGGGGTTAAAGGAGCAGCTGCTTCGGGGACTCTGGTTCACTCAGGCTGGGGGGAGGGAGGGGCACGGAGGCAGGGCGAGCCTGCGGTGGCAGAGGCCGGCAGGACGTTGCTCCAGCCTGAGGTGTGCCGTGCGCTCTCCCGGGGAAGCCGTCCCTGGATCCTGGGACGCCGGCAGTGGCGGGCTGCACAGGCTCCCCGGAAGGGGGGCGTGGACAGCTTCCTGTGCTCGCACACAGGCCTCTTGGCGTCAGCAGCAGCAGCCCCAGCGTCCCACGCCCGTCTCTGGGGTCCTCGCTGTTAGCCGCGTCTCGCACCCATCTCTGGAGCTCCTTTAAGCAGCGTTCTTAATCCCCTCTCCTCGCGCACCAGGAAACAAAGAGGGAAGAAAAAGTCTCTTGCCTCTTCGGCAGCTCCAGACTTCTTCCCAGACTCCCTCCCAGCCAGCCGTGGTGCACTAGCCCCTTCAGGCTGTGTTCACGCCGCCAGCCCCAGTCCTCTCCCTGTTCTCCGACTGAAGCCCGAGCCTCAGCTCCCAGCCCTGCCCGCCCCAGTGGCCGAGCAGACAAGCCTCTTGGGCTGGTGAGTACTGGTCGGCCCGGATCCTCTGTGCGGGAACCTCTCCGCTTTGCCCTCCGCTCCCCTGTGGCTGTGTTCTCCTCCGCGGCTCCGAAGCTTCCCCCCCTCCGTCACCCGCAGTCTCCGCCCGTGAAGGGGCTTCTAGTGTGTGGAAACCTTTCCTCCTTCACGGCTCCCTCCCACTGGTGCAGGTCCTGTCCCTATTCTTTTGTCTCTGTTTTTTCTTTTTTCTTTTTCTCTACCCAGGTACGTGGGGAGTTTCTTACCTTCTGGGAGGTCTGAGGTCTTCTGCCAGCGTTCAGTAGGTGTTCTGTAGGAGTTGTTCCACGTGTAGTTGAATTTCTGGTGTATCTGTGGGGAGGAAGGTGATCTCCGTGTCTTACTCTTCTGCCATCTTCCGGAAAACCCCCTGTCTATTATTATTTCTTTATCCAAAGCTCTAAATGTCATGGTTATAGTTTCTCAGCAGAGCTTGCTAGGGGCTGATTTGTTAGAGTCAAGTAGACAAAACAAAGAAGTTACTTTTGAGAGCCTGTCACTGAGGGAGAGTGGAGAACTCAAAAAGGAGACACTAGACTTGAGGAAGTGTAGCCACTGAGTGGTGTTAAGGGGAAGAGCTGGGTAAGTATCCTCTATCTCCTCAGTCTTGGAGGGTATCATTGAATTAGCGAATACAGTCTCTGATGCCTGTAATGCACAGTTTGAATCATCACAGAATGATTCAGTTATATTCATTATTGTCTGTGTGAAACTATAGGAAAGTGAGTAGTGCTTGCTGGAAAGATTTCCTTCAAAAATGGTTAAGATTTTTAAGTTTGTGCTTCAGGGATGAGATTGAGTTATAATGAAAATTAACTCCTATAAAATATCTCATTTCCCATTATGTCAGATAAATGAGATATTATGCACATAATCCCAGCAGAAAAGAAGTTTTCTGTTCCCCGATTATGTAAGAAAAGGGAAATATTGACTTGGGTACTTTCTGTTTCAATGTTGAAAAGCAGATCAAGAAGAGTTTCAGGAGTCTTAAAATTTCTTTAAGAGCTTCTGCAACATGTGATTTGCACATAAGTGCAATAACATAAGTGATTTGCACATTGTGTGCCCATCACATACAATGATTGCTTAGCAGAGTGCCTGGCATATAATAATTTCTTGTCTTTATTATTATATTATTAGTGTGATTTAATCTATTTTTCTTCTCTTAAATTTTCCATGTGCTAATTGGTTTCTCACTATGTACCTCTCATTTCTTAGCTTTAATTCATTTGTGCTTTTGTGTGTCAAGTATTAAATGGCATTAAAGCAAATACTCTCTATAAGTATTCTTTGAGTTACCATAGATGGTCACATTAGAATAAAGAAGAACAGATGCTGGCAGCTGCACTTTTTGGTGGAGCCAGAGTGGTACCTGATAGTAAAATGAAGACACTTTCTCAAAAAATTGGGAAATAAGGGAAGTGGACCTGCTTTCAGAAAGAGACATGGTACAGAGTTATCTTCAGAAAGGAAAATGGGTCAAAGCACTAGCTTTTTAAAGTAGTAGCTCATTTAAATTTTAAAAAGCTTTCATCCTAAAGGATGTATTGATCAAGATCTAATTGGTCAAATAGAAGATGTGTTAGGTATTCAAGACAGACTATATTTAATATTGTACAAGGAGTTGGTTACAAGAGCATTGGAAGGACTGGAAGAAAAAAAAAAAAAAGGGAGGAGGCGGATACCAGAAGAACAAAAAGCGTGATTGTCAGCAAGGTGCTTAATTTCCTGGACAGGAGCTGAGCTGTGGGCCCGCTGCTGGATCTGCTGATTTGAATTGGATGCTTGAACCATCAAGAGCCACTGAGATTCCACTACTGAAGAAGCTGCAAATGCAGAAGAGGAGCTTGTGATGTCCGGGCTGCGTGGTGTGGCCCCTTCTTGGCTGTGTAGTGACAGTCAGCAAAGGCCTCTGCTCTTGGTGCTGGAAGCTGGATGTTTTCTTTCTTCCTGCTTCTGCCCTTCTAGCAATGCCTCCTCTTGGTGAAACTTACTAGAAAGTCAACCAGCAAGAGAGCTACAAATGTAATGTACTGGCTGCTGGGCTCAGTGCACAGAGCAGACTAGAAGTGTGGATGTAGAGCTGTGATCAGATGACTTAGATGAATAAGCAGCTGAGCTATTCAGCAGCCATGCCCACTCTTCTACCTTCTATTACTTTCCACTACTGACGATAATCACTGCATGCTTCCACCCCAAATGATACTACTCTGCTTTGGACAGATGAAGATGCTCTTACCCTCTGTCACTATAGTCATATCTGGGTGGTATTAATTCCCCTTTCAGTTTAGATACAACCCACATGGATATTCTACAACTTAAAAACTAAACTATAAACGAAAACCCACGAACTTTTAAAATATAAATCAATAGGGAAAAGGAGGAGGGAAAATTCGTTATTACATACAAATCTCTATGTAATAAGCACGAAATAAAAAATAACATCCACAATTCTTGTTTCTATAACTAGTTGAGGCCATAGTTGATATGTACAACTTCTTCCCCTTGCTCTCAGCCAGTTGCCCATCTGTTTGGGATTCTTGACGTAGCGATGCAACCAAATGTGTACTACTAAAAGGTCTGTGTCCTTAGTGGTTGTGGCTTAAGTTACTTTAGACTTTTAAAAGTTACATGTTCGGACCTGGTCAGACACGGGGATGTCCTTGGGAAAGTCCAGAATGTCAGCATGCAGAAGGAAGCTAATTCCTCCTTCCACATAGTCATTTTTTCTTTGCCTGTTGATCTAGTTGCATGAGGATCCCAAATTGCCAGGTGTCAATAATATTCTCAGTTTCTAATTTACTGGTACCTTGGTGATGCCCCATGATATAAGTATTCCTCTTTGTGAGTAGAGAAAGCACGAATAGTTTATGTAGCATATGAAGTATAATAGTGAGAGGTAATACGCTGACTACCTTCTCTTGAGCTCAACATTTTCTCACTATAGAAAAACCAGCATCAAATACAGGGTCCTTGTTCAAAGCAGACGTAGCATCCTATAAGAACTCCAGATCCACAGGATGTTATCTCTCAGATTGGGCTGTAAGGTAGGCTTCCAGAGGTCATTTCGGCAGTCTCCCAGACTATGGGTTGATGAGGTATATTGTAAGATGGATAACTTCCATAGTTAGAGTTAGTTCACTTCCTCCTTCTTTTGCTATAAACTGGTTTCTTAATCAAAAGCAGCGTTGTGAGAGATATTCTGACAACAGGCACAGCATTCCATAATTTCACAGACGATGGAGCTGCAAGACCACTGTGAACAGGTTCTAGAAGTGAGCAACTCCTTCCCAGGAGAGAGGGACGCTTGCGAAAAGTCTCCTGGTATAATGAGTCCCAGAGTGAAGCTGTCCCTAATATGATGACGGATGAAGGTTTGATCTACTTTCAGGACATTCACAAGACCAGATCTGCTGTTCATAAGGCTGAGAGTCAGGCATCCTGGAAGCCATCTCTCAGGGACTCTCTTGATGACCTTTGATTTTGCTAGAGTCTTTGTTTCAAAACTCATTCCTTCTCTAAATCCTGATTTTGAGCTATTCTATAATATCAACCTTCTAGCAAGTTTCTTTTCACATTTCAGGTATCTAGGTATCTTTTTCCTGTTGTCTGAATTTTCACTCTGTATTGGATGCTGGTATTTTATTCCTATGCTGCATATACATTAATGTATTCATTCAGTCAATATTTTTTAAGTACCTACTATGTTTTAGTCATAGTGCTAAGCTCTAGAAATACACAGGTGAGAAAGAGTCAAGATTGCCTTGGGGATCCTGTAGCCCATTGACAATGTCAGGCAATTAAATAAGGAATAATGATACTAATAATGTGAGAAGTGGGAAAGTAAATACTATGATGAAGATGGGCTGTGCACTAGTGGAGAGGCACCCAACATCTGTCCTCAGGGAAGGCTGTCTGAGAGATGAACAGTTAAGTCCTCAAGGACACACCCAGGAGGCCACTGTGAAATTCATTTTAGTTTGAAAGAGCTTCTAATTTAACATGCAAACAAAGTTCTGTTTCCCCCAGTATAATGTTTAATGAGTGTGGGGATGCTGTATTTCCAGTGAACAGAGATCCCTAACTTCCTTTTAATGCATGTTTGGATGCAATAAATCAAATGATTATATTAGCCATATAAATGATTATATTAGCCATTCAGTCTCTCAAATCTCTGTTAGTTGATTTCATGAAAATGTACATAACTTCTGAAATAAATTTAAGTTGATCATTAAATCTAGCAAATCATAGTTTCTCTAACCCATTCATGAGTGTCTCATAAATGTAATCCATGCAAATTGCCAAGGCTTTCTGTTTAGGTGATTCAGTGTTGTAATTGAGAGCATGGGCTCTGGAGCCAGACTGCCTAGGTTCAAATCCTTACTCCAAAACCTGTGACCTTGAGCAAGTTACCTAAGCTATCTGTGCCTGATTTTCCTCATCTATGAAATGGTGATAATAATACTGCCTTTATTATAGTAGTGCTGTGAGGAGAGAGTTGAAAAGGAGGATGTTCTTGGAACAATGCCTGACACATCCTGAGTCACACACAATGCATTACCCAACAAGGTCATTGGACTTCTAAAGCACATCTATTAGGATATCATTTTAGAAAGCAATACAAATTATAAATGTACTTAATTTATTCATTTTTTATATGGAACACCAATGACAGCAGTTAACGTGATGCAATAGAAAGATTCCTATACTGGGACTCTTGGGTTCTATTTGTGTCTCTATATGAATTAGCTTAACATTTTGATATTCAAGAGTTTAAAGCCGGTTTTATCCTTTGGAAAGAGACAGGGGTTAGACTAAGGGAGAGACTGTGATTCCACGAAATTAGAAATCATATCAAGAAGTGCTTGCTTCTTTTAAGACATTCTTTGCTATTGTCTAACAATCATACTAAAAGGCAATTATTATCTTCCCAGGTGTTATCACCAGTTACAGACTATATCTTGATGGTATATTAATTCACAATTCCTCAGAACTCAGCTGTCATGCTTCTGGATTCGCTCCTTGGAGCTTACATTCCTTCAGAGTCCAAGCCTGCACAGCCAAAGGTTGTGCTCTGGGCCCGCTGGTGAGTGTATGAATTTACATTCTGGAAATGTATTAAATGTCAGATGACAATGAATAGGCAACTCTGCACAGCTAGCCTTTCAAGTTGGATGGGAGAGTTTCTTTTTATAAAATATCAATTAAGGGTTAGTAGGATTTTATATTCAACATAAATTTCAAGACTGCACATAGGTCTAGTGAAGGACAGAATCTACATTTTACTGAAATTTCAAAAGGTAAGTTGACCAGCTGATCAGGCATACATGCAATTTTGCCTAATGTAGTGACATATTTAAAGTGGATGTTTTTCTTCCAAGTAATGAACTCGACCACTTGAGTAAGTTTATGATTAAAAAGTGAAAATATGGGCCTCCCTGGTGGCGCAAGTGGTTGAGAGTCCGCCTGCCGATGCAGGGGATACGGGTTCGTGCCCCGGTCTGGGAGGATCCCATATGCCGCGGAGCGGCTGGGCCCGTGGGCCATGGCCGCTGAGCCTGCGCGTCCGGAGCCTGTGCGTCCGGAGCCTGTGCTCCGCAACGGGGGAGGCCACAACAGTGAGAGGCCCACATACCGCAAAAAAAATAAATAAATAAAAAATAAATAAAAAATAAAAAATAAAAAGTGAAAATAATTAAAAGCGCATAACTGCCACAATATGTCAACACTGCTTCCCAACAAGTATGTTAATCAATTAAAAGATTGTTTGCCCACTGGTGAGTGTATGAATTTATTAGAATCTAATAGATTCATCCATTAGAATAATATATTTTAATTTCATGAGCATGATATATTAATAAGAACAGTATTTAAAATTACATTAATATCAGCTTTTGATATCCACATTTCAGAAATCTATATCTACCTACATTTCATTTGTAGTTGAAAGATAGACAAAATTGTATTTTTTATTAGTGATATAATTTTCAAAACCCAATTGATTGAACATAATTGTCATAGACCAGCATGACATTCTTTAGTTTCAAAACATAACATTTGACTCTTGTGCATATTTCTTGATTGATTAGATTTAGCTTCTTTTAAGGGAAATGCTCATTCATTTTAGATATTTTTTGGCAGTCTTTCCTAATGGCCTATCATTTTAATGCATTTTGTCTTCATTGAAGAGTGTATTCTATAAATATTACCTTGAAAAACAGCTCTACCATTTAATTTTTTGCTTCCTTATTTTTGCTCACACCTCCCGTTTCGCTTCAGAGATTGGTTGCTTTCCAAGCTGCTAACATCATCTATCAGTGGAGCTGAGCTGTAGTCTTTATTGCCATTAAGTATTTTATAGCCTGGACCCCTCTGATGGTTACTTACTCTTAAAAGCAAGAATGGCAATAGGCCAGCCTTTCTTCTCCATTCAAAAAAGAAAAAGAAACAAAAGAACACATCCCATGAGCTTGAAACTGAGACTTTTTCAAAAACATAAAGTGCATATTGTGGTCCTGGCTACTAAACTGGGTCCCACTCTGTCTCCTCATGTTCTGGTAACTTTAAACAAGGGGGACAGGTTATCAATCTATGTCTTGTATGGATAGTAGGCGATGTTGACCTGAAGTAATCAAATTCCACAATGCCTGATGGGAAGGAAGAAGCCGAATTGGATTGTAAAACCCTACTCTCCCACGGCCTCACACATCCTAGACTCAGTTCCAACTTAAAGCACAGAGTTATTTTCTCCTTTTCGTCTTTTTCTTTATCCTGTGCTCAGTATAAAAACACTTTTCCCAAGTCAATGATCCATCTCTAATTACTGGGATTGAATAACAATGTCTTTATTTAGAACAAGTCAACTATGTTGCCAAGAAGTTAAAACCCATGGTCTTCAATTGATTTCTGAAATACTTTTTTTACCAATTACATGTTATGCCCTTAAGAGATTACATATTTGAGTATTCTAGATAGCTCTGGATATCTATCACAATCATGAAAGATATTACAGATTCAACTTTTTGTTGATGATGATTCTTTTTTTTTTTTTGCGGTACGTGGGCCTCTCACTGTTGTGGCCTCTCCCGTTGCGGAGCACAGGCTCCGGACGCGCAGGCTCAGTGGCCATGGCTCACAGGCCTAGCTGCTCCACGGCATGTGGGATCTTCCCGGACCGGGGCACGAACCCGTGTCCCCTGCATCAGCAGGCGGACTCTCAACCACTGCGCCACCAGGGAAGCCCGATGATGATTCTTTTGAATGTGTCCTTGATTTAAGGAATCTAGGAATCAATCTTAAAAGCCAGAATTATCATTAAATCATAATATGATGTTTAACAAAATCCAGCCAAATTGTGTGTATATATATCACTTAAAGGTATTCTTTATCTGAAGCCCAATGTTATAGCAAATATTTCATTGAAACAAAAAAATTTATGATCTCTATTTTTAAATCTTTTGCTGGAAGAAATCAAAGAATTAATTTTCCAGAGTCAATTTTTTTTTCTTCACCTAACAACATTGCTTAATGATAACTCTTGGTTTTTAGAAAGAGAAGCCTGTTTGTTTCACCACTTACATATTTAATATCATTGTTTTTCATGCACATAGGGAAATACCATTCAATGTTTCCTATGACAAATATGCTCTATAGTCTTGAATGTGGTCTGGTTCACCCTAAAAATTTTCTAGGTTGCTCATATAATAAAACAAAAACAGGATGAATTTGATAAAGTAGAATATTTTTAAAATAAAAATACTTGCATAAATTCCATATTCTTACCATGTTAATTAGCATTAGTACAATATTTTTTCTGCCCTTAGCCTAGCCAAGTTTATTCCCTGTTATTTGTGATTCAGAAGAAATTGCTCTGTACTATCTGAAAAAAAAAAAAAGATTTCTGTGTGTTTTGTTCACTTCTTGTCCATTTACACAAGGTATTTGGATTTTAAAGAAATTCCAACATAAAAAACAATTTACAGTGTCTTTGATCTTAATTTTTTAAGACGCTAATGTACATTGTCAAATTAAATCCAGTAATTGAGGTTTCATAAATGTTTGAAATAATGAAAAAAAATGAACAGAAAATGCAGCACCAGAAGAACTATTTAAACGCTTTCCTTTTTTTCAACTATATTGTTGAATTGCAATTAGAAACCTTTCACATTTTGTGTTTCTTTAATAATATGCAATAAATTTGTCCATAGGAAAATCACTTTGCTTTTGTTTCTTTGTTTTTCTCTTAGCCACTGTTAGGTAACACCGGTAGAGTGTAAGACAGGGAACTTTATGACTGTATCTGGCCTTGGAACATTCATTAGATTCAATTCTCCTAGGACCCTTTTAAGGATGAAGTGTGAAACTATAGTTCACTGCTGCATGATATGGTTAAAAAGCTGCCTTGGTTTCTTGGTGATGGCATGCTTATACAGATAAACACACCCAGACACACATGTACACATGCTCATATTTTCACAGCCATTTTTTAAATAAAGAAACGAATAAATTTTGTTATTTAAGACATCTAAATCTTAATGGCAATAAATGTTATGGTCAAGAAAATCCCATGTGGGATATCTATCTTATACCTGCTATTTTTCCCTCATGCCTCCTTGGAAAACATGCTTTATTCTATGAAACCTTAGATTTCTCAACTACTACAAAGGGAAAATAATGCCTACTTTACAAGGGGTTGCTGTGAAAATTTAAATGAAATATTTATACAGAGTTTTGTGGTACATGGTAAGAGTTGTATTAAGGATAACAATTTAATTAAAATGTTTGTTTTCGTTGCATATTTCTTCTCAAATATTTTTTTTTCTGTGTCAAGGGAGTTTCCCAGGTGAAAGCCAAGTCAACCTTCTAGAACGCCTTTTCCTTAGCATTTTTTATGGCAAGATTGATAAACAAAATGGTAATTAAAAAAAAAAAGTCAGAGCAAAGTAGTACAACTGCCAAATTTAATATAGTGTAAAAGCACTGAAGCATTTATCCATATACATAAGGAAATTTTAAAATTCTATTTATTTCAAATTAACCAGATATTTGAGAATAATAATATAATTATCTGGATTTTCCCTTAATTCTTCAACTTCTTGAGTCTCCTTTTATTTGGAATCCTTTAAAGTAATTTTCTATACAATAATTTGAACTACATACATAGATATAAACCAATTGTATTTGTTATGAAATATTAAAATGATAAATTGATATTTTTCGAGTCAAGTTTCTTTATCATTTTTTGTACATAGCTATTAGACTAAAAAAAATGACTAGCAGTTATAGATCTAAAGAACCCCATAGCCTTTCTCAGATGAAAATAAAACATGTCATGACCTCATACTTATTAAAAATTAACACACTGTCTTTTCCACATTTATTTTCATAATTGGGAAAGTGTATTCGTCCTAACAAATGAAGGCTTCGTAATTGAGAATATTTGCCTGACTAAGGATTTCATGTTTGGTCACCTTCCTGTGAGGCATGAGCCTGTATTTTAAGAATAAGATCAAAATTATCAACATATTCAGTAAATCTGAAAAGGCCAAACATTTATGAGGGATGCTTGTGAGTTTGTGGTGATTAGTTAACAAATTTAAGCCAGTTATTAAAAGATGCTAAAATATCCTGAACCCCTTTCTACTTTCTTTCCAACTTCATCTTCCTCTGTTCTCCTAGTTATTTTACTTATTTAGCTATTAAAATCTTTCTGGCCCCTGTGTAGTAAAGGCTTATATTTATTTCAGATTCCTTCTCTTCAAATAAGTCATTTTTTGTTCTTTTCTGCATACATTCATTACTACTATATTAATGAAATTTCAACTTTTTTGTGATTATACTTTAAGGATAGAGTCACTCAGGTACATTTATCTCTTGATGTCTGGCATGGTGCCATTTGCACATACCTGGTAGCAACACAGCTCAGAGAACTCTGTGTGTATGAGTCAAGATGCTTGGTGTGGCCTTTGACAAAGCCCAGCAGTCTACCACTGCAGTCAGGAGCTTATGAACACAGACCTTACTCAGTTCTTCTGTTTTGCAATCATATAAAAATTGTTTTTAAGCCATCCTAGAAGTAGTCTATGGATATGTACAGCCATAGGCACAGTCGCAGTGGGAGCTGATCCACATATTCTGGAAATCACAAACTGCCTTGGTCAGGAGCTCAAATTCTAAG